>NC_052665.1:5478387-5782741 GCF_016802725.1 Solenopsis invicta
ACCTGTACTTTTTGATACGATACGTTTTTTATTATTTAGAACAATGCCTAAGACACGCGAGTTGCCTCGAAAATTAATCACTTAAGAAAAGCTTAAATTATCGCATCCAAATATTTGTAAGCGTCTTTCTATTATTTTGAGTTGGAACCAAAGTTTGTACAAATATCTAAACATTTGTCTTTGAATTTCATTTATAAGAAAAAAACGCTAAAAACTTTTGTTTCAACCCAACGTATATTTTTTAAGACGGAACGAAACGAAAACACCTTTGTAAAGTGTTGTCGCGCGTGGAGTAAGCTTTCAACTCGGAAATGTTTATTATTATTAGGAATGCAAGGGTACCGTAAGAGGAATGCCGCGAAGAAATGCTAGAGCGGTGCAGTCGCCGCGATACTTCAGTTCGCGCTGAGACATCAACAATTGATGACGATTGTTTTTGTTGCAGGGAGATTGTACGCTGTGTTCGGCAAAAGACAAGGCCGCATCGTATCTACAGAAAGTGCTCACGGCTTCGGTGGACAATTCAGAGTATTGGCCACCCTACCGGTTCTAGAGAGCTTCCATCTCGCAAGAGAATTGCGAACGCAAACGTCCGGATTGGCTAATCTACAACTAGTTTTTAGTCATTGGGAGGTAAGCGCGTTTTCTTGCGAATTAGAGTGTTCGTAAACTTTAATACAAACTTTAATTTTCTGAGAAATTACAATACAATATTAATTAAAATTTCTAACCGACATATAATTATTTTATCATTAGTAATTATTGAAATGTTTAAAGCAATACGATTGTATTTTTTAATTTGCAATATCTAGAAGTTTCGAAAAAGATCTTTTTTGTAATTTACATTAATATTTTAATTTTGCTCAAATCTTTCTTTAAATTACTCAAACTATTTCTGTGTTACAGGCAATCAAACAGGATCCTTACTGGGTGCCATCTACAGAGGAGGAATACCTCCATTTCGGTGAAAAGGCGGACAGCGATAATCGAGCTAAGTGCTACATGGACGCGGTTCGTCGAAGAAAAGGCCTTCCTGTGGACTCCCAATTAGTTACTCATGCTGAAAAACAACGTACTTTGTCGAAAAATAAGTGATGCGAAAATTCTCCTTATTGCGAATCCTTCATCCTTCAAAAAGCCACGTTTACTCCAAGTTTCATCCTTATTGTAGAAATTCAATAATGGTACGTCCTTTAAATCTATGAAATTGTAATTAATGCGAGTGTATAAACAAAAACATTGGTTCCTTTTTCTACATAATAAGTTATAAAAGAAATATCGATCAGTCAATAAAATATTAATTGACTGATCGATATTTAATCTTAATTATAATTAAGATTGAATATTAATCTTAATTATAATTAAGATTAAATATTAAAACGTCTGAAAGACTAATGCCGATTTCCACCAATGTAGATTAACTTTGATCTCAGTTTAACTTGCTCTTTATCTTTTCCTAATTCTTAGAACTAAAGAAAGATAAAGAGCAAGTTGAACTAAAATTAAAGTTAATCCGCGTTGATGGAAATAGGCATAAATGTTTTCTTTACTCGATTATGTTAAATACATTTTTTTTATTTGACCAAACATTTTTAAATATATTATTTCATAATAATATATATTTATGATATACATTTGGCATAGAGAAGACCAAAATGTTTACGTGCGAAAAAAAACGTTTAAATGCATTTTATTGAACAGAATTACATAAATCATTTAGAAAAGAAGACATAACATATTACGTTGGAATATTATTTACATTAAAAATAAATGTATATTACACTTGAAGATAAATGTACATATGTAAACATTTTTGTTAAGACAATGTATCATAAGTTGACAAATGCATTTTACAAAAAGTCCTTGATTAATTTGTAAGCTCTTTGTTATAGTAAACGACTACGCTTAATCATCCGTAAATACAATCTTCTTGCCTTGAAATCCTTGGCTCATGATATCCTGCTGCTTTTTCTTAGCTAGCCAAGAAGGATGTAAACTAGTATTCTCATCTTTTTTATCAACAGTCACATTCTCACTTGCGTTACTTTTATTTGCCCTTTTATTAATCTTGTTGGATGTCATTTTCTTGGATTTCATAGAGAAAGATGGTTTACCCTGATATTTTTCATTGAAGCTCGTATCAGTTTTGCAATTTGCACTTGGTTTTTTATTTCGATCATTCAAATGGAAAGCTTTAGCTCGCGTATTATGTCTGTGAGATCTTGTATACGATGTCGAGGCGCTGTTTCCTTCGTAAGATTGATCATTCCCCGTAATGAAGAAATCGTCAACTATTTTTGCCTGTTCAGTCTCTGTACCTGTCGAATTTTGATTTTCAACAGGCTGTGCATCTTGATTAGATTTTTCCTCTTCCAGTAACTCGGCGAATCTCTTCACTGTGGCCTCTTTTGTAACACCAGATGGTTTAATTACACTTGATTGCTTATCTGTAATCTCCGACGTAGTATCTTTCTCCTGTTTTATTAATTTTTGTTTTTCTAAGGATGTACAATCTTCGTCCAATGTTTTTTTACGCTTGCGTGAGCTACTCTTTGCTTCAGATAATTCATTATCACAAGCTTCCTCATCTTTAGAGTTATGGGATTGTTCTCTGTCTTCATCAGAGTCAAGCTTTCGTTTCCTCGAACTTTTATTTTTAAAATTATCCTCTTTAGATTTTCTAGTTTTTGTGGTATCCTTGTTTTTTGTAGTCTTTTTCTTCTTTTTGTCTGCGAAATGCTTCTTACAATCTGGGAATCTCTCCTTAAACTGCGTTAGTCTTCTCCTCAGAATTTGATAATGAGCGATCCTCGCGATAACGCGCACGCTACTACTCAACGACTGATCTTGTAATATTTTTATCAGATCTCTCTCATCTAAGATACCAAATTTCGAAATTTCGTCGTCTTTAATCCTCTTCAGTGCATAAACTTCTTCGATCAGCTTGTCAGCTTTTCTTCTACACTTCTCCCGTTGAGTCTCATTTCCATGTCTATCCCGCAAGAGTTTAGCTTCCTTAATGAGTTTATTCACGATACAAACACGCGCCTGACGAACTGCGTGTCGCAAAAGGATGAACTGCAAGTATAAGATTTGGTGAGATAAAAATATGGTTTTTTTTTTAGAAGAAATATATGTAAACGGAAAACGTGGCACACATGCTCATTCAAACATATACCTCACCTCATTATTCATTTCAGTTATATCCATTTTAAATGAAGAAATATCTTTTCGCAGTAAATTACTTGACAAGCGTATGAACAGGTGAATAAATAAATTCTTTTTCTTTCTTTCTTTTTACAGCTACCAGACGCTTTGACAATTTCGTTCTAGAAACTGTAAACAAATCTAAAAGGATGGAGAACGTAGTTTGCTGTTAGCAAGAGAATTCATCACCATTATTTTGTCCAATCAAAGTTCTTCTGAAGTAGAAGCGCTCAAACACAAGATGTCGCTTTAATCGCGCCACTCTAGGGATCTTCGAATGAGGAACTGGACAACGCCGTGCAAGATGCGGATTGGCTGCCGCCATTAAGCCTAGTATATCGACATTGTTGGAAATCGATGGCTGGCGCCACCTCGTGGCCATTCGGCAATGATTGTTGAGTTGCCGTCACTGCTGTCGCCGCCATGTTGATTTTCGCCGACGCCACTAGCCGCTACTGTTTGGGTGTTTGCTTCTTGTGTTTCGAGATCGAATTGTGCGTGTATGCAACAGTAAGGATGCCGAATATAACGTGGTGTGACAGTGAACAACCATCCCGATATACGAAAGTGACAATATATACAGAAATGATCGTGCTCGTTTGTATGGTGCGGCCTCATGACCTTGTGATGGCTTGTCGTGTCGCTTCTTGTTTTCGCGCGCTCGTATTCGCGGTCACTTCGCCGAATGTTTCGTGCCGGGCGTCTGTATCGAGCTTTCCGCGTCTTTCAAACGCAAATTGTGCACAGATAGAAATAACCGCGTTTGTTATACAACTCTGCTTTCTCCACACAACGCAGTACCCCTTGTTGCGTTGCGACAAGTTACATTCTCGCGCGCGTTTCGCGTTTTACCCGTGTCCGTTGGTGATGTTTTGTTCGCGCAATACGGAGTATCGAATAATTGAGTGTCGGTCGGTCGTAATTAATGTGTGGTTCGGGGGGAGCAGCAGACAAAATATCAGCAGATTTTCGAGAAGACAGCATCCGTGGTGTAACTCTGTAAGTGTATTATATTATTATTTCGAATGATGTATATATCTGTTGTATTTTTACATTTGTATTTTCGCGAGTTTGAGTGTAAAAGTAAAAATAAATTTTCATTCTTAAGTTTGATGAAATTTATAAAATGTAATATGTAGTATTTATGTGTAAAAATCATTATGATGAGATTACGATTAGGTAGAATTAGAATGTGATTATGATATAAAATATTCTCATGAGTGATTATATTTATTATATTTTCAGAATTTGGAAAGGAAATGCAGTAGCAGCAGGAGCAACAATAACGACAACTGGTGAGTGAAATAATTTGACAATTTGTTTACGTATAATTAACTGATTGATTAAAATAGAAAATATTTGTTTTTGTTATACAACTTAATCAATGTCTATGGATCCTGTAAAATGTAAATAATCTGCATTACATGTATACTATAACATAAACTATGTAAACTATGTTTTATGTCTTGTCATTTATGTAAACAATAATCAATGGGTCATAGAAGATTCAGATTTTATCAGAATTAATGTATATAAAAATTGTATTCCATTTTTTACTTTTAATATTATAATTATATTATTTTATTAGTACTGATGCCACAATTGTATAACTTAAATTATTTGTTCTATATTAAATTATCTAATTTATAACAATTTATATCGCTTGTATTGTCTACATGAAAAAAGATTCGTTTTAACATAAAATAACATGTATATAATTTATATAGACATAATCATGAAATTTACACAATCTGGTCTACTCTTCTTGGTCGTGGCACGGAAGAGAACCACAAGATCTTGAACATTACCTACAGGTTTCATAGACATTGGCCATGTAGTTCCATATCCACATTTTATGGACATAGAAGCGCTAAGTAGCTAAAGTGCGACGGTGGACGCTCTTAGGTCTCTCTGTCTTATTTTCTTAACATAAACATTATTAAATAAAATTAAAAATCTACAGTAAAAATTATGGTATATTCTTTAGAGACCTTTTACATCACTTATGTTAAAGATAAAGAAAAAGAATATCGATGATAGAAACAATTTCAGTTGATAATAAAATTATACATTTTTATTTAATATATAAATATTTAGGCATAAAAATAGATAAAAACTGTGAAAAAGATAAAGTAAAACTATCTTATTTAACATAATGAATTGAAATTCAGCTAAGTCTGCGCTTGTATGTGTATATTATGTGTATATTACGTTATCAACTGTTGGTGATATCAAAATTCTGCAATTATTCTATATAGGGATAAGTCGCGTACTATGTCAATAATTTAACATATTTATATGTTTATTAGTTATTTGTCATTTGATATTTATTTTTTTAAGAATTTCATATATTTTATATCTTACGTGTATTTTTAATAAATAAAAGATTTATATATGTTGTAAGCAAATACACTAAATTATTAAAAATTCTAAGATACATAATTCAGAGAATTTCAAGTTTGAAAATTTTGACAAAAAATCTGAATTTGTATAAAAATCGTTAAACGCATCATAAAAGTATAATAATCGAGAACACTATTTAGAATTTCAAGAACTTTCTCTTCGGAATTTGTCAAAATGCGAAAATTAAGAAATTTGCAAATCGAGGAAGCACCAAGATATTACAGTTGATAATATAAATAACTGTGCACAATGATTCAGGAAGAGAATAACTTTGTAAAGAATAAGTTTCTGTTCATTCAAAAAATTTTCAAGACGTCTTTCAGAACATCTTTCGCTGAAGTTTTAAAGACATTTTAAGAAAGATATATCTTTTTACACGCATATTGTCTGGGTTGCTTCGTGCGCGCGTCCCAAGTAACATTTCGTCGACGACGCTCGCACAGTCGACAGTGCGCGAGCAGTCACGGTCCCCGTTATGCATTGTGAAAGGTAGA
Organism: Solenopsis invicta; assembly: GCF_016802725.1. NCBI lineage: Eukaryota > Metazoa > Arthropoda > Insecta > Hymenoptera > Formicidae > Solenopsis > Solenopsis invicta. The sequence continues at coordinate 5,484,492 of NC_052665.1, forward strand.
GGCTGCAGGCTTTATTAGCAACGCACTGCCCAACCGGATGATTACACAACAATTACTAATCCGCCTATATATAAAATTGTTAACACGCGATGTTTGACGCAGCTGTATTCCGCATAATACAATACGGGAAAAAAAATTCATGAGAACTTTCTAAGGTCGCGAACCTTGATTTTGAAAATGAGAAATTTGCTGTTTTTGCTTAAAGAAAAGTTAAGGAAAAAATCACCAGCATTTCTGCAGACAATATATAGCGCGGGCACGTAAAAGCGACACGGTGAAATCTCTTTACGAAATTCCTAGCTCGGTCGATCGATCTTGCGAGAACGCGTTAGAAATTTGATTACGAGACGTTCTGTGGCGGCCGGGACGCTGTAAAAATATCTTCCGGGTTTTGTTACCGAAATTCACCGACGATCGAGGCGAAGCGAAACGTTGGAAGGTAGCATGAAGTTTCATCGCGAATGACAAAGGAGTTTTTATATTCGGTATCACAATTGTGACAAAGGAACGTTATTAAAGAGAGGACTCTCTTCAAACAGATTTGAAAATTATGAAGAAAAGTATCATTTTTCACGATTTAAGATAAATGTTACAGTATCGGACATTCAGTATTATATCCGGACACTTGTACGCAAATTTCTGTTTTATGTTGGACTTTTTTTATTGCGTTTAACATCCTGCGTCGCTCTTGAGCTTATTATTTCCTATTTTTAATTTATTTATACGAGTCTTAACTTTTGTTTATATTGTACAAAAATTTTTATTATCATTACTAATTTATTATTATTAAATGCTTTCTTTTGTTATACTATTAAAGTATAATTATCATCTTTAAATTTCAATTTAAAATTACAATTTACCTTTGATATGCTGATGCGTTTCTTTTTAGATTAATAACGTTTCGAATAAGTGTTAAGATATAAGTGCATGTCCCTGAATGAACTTTGCTTTATCTCTTTATCGAGAAAAAACGTTTAGTAACAAACATGTTCCTTTATCGAGAGAAAGGAAAGGATTTTAATCGTGAATGCATTTTAAATCATTTAAATCGCTTTAACAAACCGTTATATAGGAGCGTTGCACGATAAAAGCATAATTGTCTTGCTCTCGCGATTTTTTACTCAATATCGCAAAAATATCTCCTCTGCACGTCGCAGTCGAAGTCGAAGTCGCGAACGAACGCGAGGAGCGATGGGGATGCAAAGCGAGACGGTAACGAGATCCGAGTCCGGACCGGAGTTACGTAAATCGCGGCGGAAAGAAGACGAAGAAGAAGCCCGAGGATTTCTTTTTACCTCGTATCCGACATCGCGAACCGCGCCGTACTTTCACTTTCGTAATTAACGTGGACGGCTCCGCGCAGCGCGGCGACGAACGGTTCGTACGCGCTCCTAGGTCGGGCTATCCTCCGTCACGGAGGTAGCTGGAAAAAAAGCAAAAAAAAAAGGGGAGGAAACTCGAAGAGACGACGGCGGTCGTCGGATCTTGGCCGGATCCGCCGGCCGTTTCCATCAATGTCGCGATAATCGCGGCTGCGAAGCCGGTTCGTCGTCCGAGCGTGTTATACCGTGTTACGTTTCGAGCGCGCGCAACTCCTGTAACGGCGGCCCCTGGGCTCACCTGGGCACCCCCTCCCCCGCTCTCGCCCGGCTTGGATAACATATAATAACGGCTATGATACAAGACGGTGCATAGTCGATTTCACTTTCGGCCGAGACTTGCGCCGAGCAGCAGCCACCATCTCCTCTCTTCTCGCCTTCTCTCCCCTTCATTCTCCGGCGCTTTGTCTCTCTCTCTCTCTCTCTTCCTCCCCTCTCTTTCTCTCTCTTTGTTTTCATTACGAGTTTGCCTTGTCCTCGGACTCTGTCAAAACTTAACTTAAGATTTTATCAGCGTCGTAGATAAGAATTCATCGCGCGCTGCGATGATTCCATCAAGAAGGAGAAGAATGGGGGGAGAATCATAGAATTTTAATCGCATTGCCACGCAAATTTACGTGACGCTCGAAGAATCTTCTTTGTCTTCGTCCCGCTTAAGAAAAGAAACGATTGCGAAATGTATTCGGTGTCTCGAGGAAGAGAGAGATACATTTGATTCGAATAAGCGTACACATATGAATGCCTTAAAGTTTGCACAAATTTACATGCGTATATGTGTCATGACTGTTTATTCGACAACTTGCTTTTCAATGCAGCTAGACGTGATATTTCTTAATTTGGCGTATCAATAAGTTTGCTCGCGTTGCCTAAAGTCCCCCAAAATTTTTGCGCTTGAAACGAGATAAATGTACTGATAGAAAAATATCTTAAAACAAAACAAAAGAAATTAATTACTCGGTGAGTCTTAATAGCTTATTTTTTCATAGGCAAGTAAAAATTTCTCACAATCAGATTTGAACACGGTTTTTGTTATTGTTATTAATTTTATGTTTAGAGAAGTATAACGCAGTTCCGGAATCGCAAATTAACACATTATCCTATCTGAGCACTGTAAAAGTCTTGATTTAATACAAGCATTTCGAACAGGCCGATCCGGTTTCGCAACGCGAACGATAGAACTTTTTCCGATGATATGTGAGGTGTTTCGTAACGAGTCGCCGCCCAACTTGTATCTCAAAAAGAGTATTTTGAAAATACATATCGTAAAAAGTCATTTAGTTTAATTTATTTCTTTGTTTTCCTAGATGCCACTTATCATATGAACTTTTTAACTTTGTACCGTGTATTTTACTAATTTTGTATCTTTATAATTATGATATTCCGAATAAAATTCGCGTTTATACGAAATTTCTTATCTTGGGTATGTTATATATTTTTAGACGCCTATAAACAAATTAACGTTTAGTATGAAGTAATAACTCTTATGAAAAAGTATTACTGTCGAAAAAATTACACATGAAAAATTACACACAGAATCTGCTATTTTCTGTGATTTCCTTACATACGATTACTGCCGTATTATTGTCTATCTAAAGAAATTACAGAAAATAGCAGATTCTGTGTGTAATTTTTTGTGTGTAATTTTTTCGTCAGTAATACTTTTTCATAAAAAAAACAGTTTAATATATATAATATACAAAATATAATGAATAGATTCTAAAAGTTTGAGGAATACTTCTTTTCAGAAAATTTTTTTTTCCACCAATATGATTGCATCGAGCGGCGAAAACGCGCGCGCGGAACAATTCGAGCATGGCGTTCTCGAATTATAACGTGTGCATACACGTACGGCATATATGCACGTACGCATACACGCGAGATATATAGGTTCACGAAGTTAAAGCAGAAATTAGGAGCGAACCGTGTCCCCTTTCTCTTGCCAAGCCAAGCGTGATATAAAATACTTTCGCTCTCGCGCGCGAGACGGGACAGGAGCGGAGAGCCGAGAGTGCTCGAGAGGGGCCATACGACGGAAAGAGAGAGAGAGAGTGAGAAAAAGAGGGAAAGGGAGGGTTGGAGGGAGGGTGGGAGAGAAGGACAAAGAGGCATGGAGAACTGTGCCTCTCGCGAGAACGGAAAACCGGAAAACGATCGCAGGCCAAAGGCCCACGCTACGCCGCCGGTTAGGTTTCCCTACCACTCCTTCGCGTCTTTTTTTTCTCCCTCTATCTTTTATCTTTTATCCGTCTCTTTTCTCCGTCTCGACACCACCCCCGCCATTGTGCGCGGCCCGCGGCGGCTCTGTATCCGTGGTGGAGCTGTATCATGCGTCGTTGTATTCAGGTGCCGACCTCCCCTTCCCCCCCCGTTCCTCCGTCGTGCGTTTAAAATCCGCGTTCGAGATTCTAAAACCACGACGGCTTCGCGGCGGTGCCGGTCACGCGAACTGTAAACACGCTTCCGGCTGAGAAGCCTGCAATTCTGCGCGATCCCGCAATACGTTTCCTCTCGCGTGTTATTTATTCGCGCACCCGCGATAGCGCCGGTCATTCGGATTTATCATGCGGGCACGGACGTGTCCCGGATAGCACAGCGTATCCCACAAACATCCGAACGCGCATATGCTCGGTCTCCAGCAGAGAGCCTACTACAAATAGGAGTAAATTCATTTTTATCGACTGCACTGCGCGTCGGAAAATCGTAAGAATTGAGAATTAAAATGCTGGAATCAATTTCCTCTATAAATGTTATAAATAAATAATAAATTATGTTGTGTCTCGTACGACACATTTATGTCTTGCATCTCATTCGTATCCATTGTGCGTTACGTTTAATATTCATGGAGAAAACCGAATCTAAAACTTTCATTTCTATTCCTGATGTCTAACATTTTTCTATTGTACGCAGGCCCTAATTAATGCCAAGCAACCGATTATTTCTATGTCACTTTAATTTGAATTGTTCTGTCACGATCACTAAAAAAAAAAACAAAAAAAAATCTTGCTGGTGTAGATAGTTTTCTAGGTGTCAACAAATAAATTATCGCTGTTTTTTGTATCTGCTAAAACATGATTTGTCACATATAGAATTTAAGCAGCAATATAGCATTTAGCAAGTCTTCTAGAAAATTTACATTATACAGTCTCATTATACAGTCAAATTTTGTAACAAGTATGGTTAACAACATGAACTGGCGCCACGGAATTTTTTTTTTTTTAAATTTTACCTACAGTTCAGAAGTAAATTCTGTCTTTATTTAGATTGGTTAAATGCCAAATGGATACGATATCACATTAATTGCCTATTATTTGTCTACTTTAATTAATTTTTTTCCAACCAAAAGTTTGTGCATAGAAATAACAGTTGTGCTGAAGCATCTAAAAATTTAGCTGGATGCAGATCTGAAAATAATTTTGTTGGACCATCAAAATAATTGTTCAAGGATGTTCAAGCATGATGAGCAATATTACAAAAAGTTTTGACATTCCACCAAGACCGGTTTGAGTGACCCAACATAATTATTTTGATGGTCCAACAAAATTCTTTTCAGATCTTCATCCGCAGCTGAGTTTTTAGATACTTTAGTGAGAGAAATCGTCCTTTTCATATGCAAGATCATTTTTTTGAAGGGACGCTATCCCTTTCAGCGTGAACGTTGGCGCGAAAGGCTCGATCGTTCCCCAAGCAAAATTGACAACTAGAGCGCAAGCACTTTCGTAAGTTAACACAGCTGTCGCGCTTTCCCAATAAAGCTCGCCGGTCCCGGAGCAGCGGCGGGTGGAGGCTGTTCGCATTTCTACGACACGGAATCGCATTCGAAAGGAAATCTCTCAATTCGAGGTTATTAGCCATTTACTTGTTACGCAACGCCGCGAGCGGCCATCCAACCGTGGATGCAATTCGTGGATAAGCGGCTCGCTCCGTGGAAAGCCGCCGATAATTAAAGTTTCCGCGATGCTGATTCAACAACGCTCGCGGCTCGTCCGAGTCGGTTACGCGATTCCTCCCCCACCCCCTCCCCCCTTCCTCCCGCCCGATTTTAACTTAGCGGTTTATAATCCCAACACCTTGAAGCGAGAGCGGTAACCGTGTTACTCGACGGCTCGAAAGTAAAAGGACGAATGTCCTATATCCGCGCCGCTGAGCGTTTCCTCTCTTCCGTCGCGCCGCCGAGCCGCTGCGCCGACTCGGTACAAGTGACATTGATTGTTTCAAGGTGTACGGTTTAAGGGGCTTGATCTAATGTGCCTTTTAACGAGACGGATGTTTATGTCGATGGCTGGCGTTTCTCTCTCCTTTTCTCGTTTTGCCTCGTATTATCCTCACAATTGTAAACGCAGATCTGAAATGCTAAAAATATATATGTACGGATAACTCTGAAGTCGCGTTTTGCTTCGAGAATGAGCAACTGTAATTGTAATTTGCATTAAATTACAGAATAAAATTCTACTTATAGTTCTATATATATGTGCAGTGTAGCTTATATAAATGACAACACACAAAGAAAAAATGAATTCTGAATTCACGTATATTTTTATTCTTGAATGCTATTTGCTTTTATTTAAGTATGAAATGCTCTCTTCAATTACAACTGTTCACTTGGATCAATGATAAATAGATCTGTGCGAAGTATATTTTATTCTTAAGATCGTATTCTTGTTTCTAATATCACATTGTTCCCACGACAAGCTCAATTACATTATTGGCGTGAGCTATAAGCTATTTATTCTTGGATTAAGAATTACATATTTAAAATTTGAAAGTGCGCACGGCTTATACTTGAAGCTTACTTGTTTCTCGTTCACGGGTAACAACGTGCATGACGAGGCGGCGGATCCCAGTATCAAGTAAGATGATTTATCCTTTGTTCGAAAATAAATATGGTTATTACAAGTAAAAATAATGCAGTTGGCAAAAGTGAAAATTACTGGTGTTGCGTTTCATTTTTTCTATCAGTAAAATCAGTAGACAATCTCAAATAGTCCGAAACATTATAAAGATTTTCAGGTTCAAAATTACGGTTATGATTCTAACTTTTACTTTTTATAACAAATGTTATACTAATAATTAATATTATTAAAATATGAATTTTTTTTATTTTAAACTTTTTTTTCTTTTTCTTGTTTTAAAAATTTTTTTATAACCTTTTTTTATACAAATAAATTTTTAACTATGGCAAAAAGTTAACAAATTAAAGTTCATGTGTTTCAAAAATAACTAGTTAAAGTTAAAAATCAAATGATTTAAAATTAACTAAGTTAAGATAAAAGTTATTAACTTTATTATTTAACTTTTAATTTTTTAATTACTCAACCATGTAAATAAATTACAAGAGTTTGTAACGTGGTGCGATGCAAAACCTCTCTAAAAGTCGTTGATTAAGAGACGCGGTAGTGCGAGAAAAACTTTGTTTACCCAAGGCGCACGTGCACGCTGGTTAAAGCTCCCCCCCCCTTCCCCACTCGGGTCGTTGACCGCACACGTGCGCGCCTGTCTGACGAGCCGTGTGCGGTCAACGACCTGAGTGGAGGGGCTTTAATTGGCGTGCACGCGCGCCTTGGGTATACAAAATCTCTCGCGCAGCGACTTTTAGGGAGATCTTGCATTGCACCGTGTTACAAATTTTTGTAACTCATTTGCAGGGTTGGGTAACTAAAAAATTAAATTGTGCAATCCTAATATAAGCATATTTAAATGTTAAACGGGCGCAATTTTATTCTTTAAATAAGTAAAATTTGTTTTTAATTAAAAATATCTTTTTGCTTTGTTTAAAGAATATTTATTTTTAATTGAAGATTATTTATTCTTGACGTTATTTTAAAGATAAAATATTCTTAGATCAAAGCATTTATGCATTTCTTTAAGAATTCATTTTTTTGTGTGAATGTATATTTTCTAGACGCATTTGTATTCTGATTCTTCAAGTGTCTTTCGCATTTCCGCACGTAAAATTAGAAATAAAACTTGTTTTCTGCGAATTTTTCAATCAAACATTTCCTGTTTTGTGCTATCAGCTATCGCATTTGTAATCTAAAATCTGATTTGACACAGACACCTTCGCGCCACGTGTGTTATTGTTAAACCGGTGTAAACAACCTCTTACATAAACAAAGCGTTGGCGGAACAGGTGACTCTCCCGACTTTATGAAGTGCAGCGCGCAGTAACGTAGCATTCCATTGTTCGTCCCGCCGCTGTTAGAATCGAGATTCGGTATCTCGAGAAGCGACTTTTTGAAAAATCAATCCGACAGGTTTCGAGCCCCGCAAGGCAATGCCCGGCAAACGCTACCTGAGTAATGTCCCTAACTGTTATTTTATCGGTAGATCTATCCTTTTCAGCTGAAATTCTCGTTCACAGTTCAGCCCATCACCTTTTCTCTTCAACGGGGAGAAGAAAAGGAGGAAATACGTTTCGTGCAAGAGGCTCAGCCGAAAAGAACAGAGGCTTCTTATATAATTTTCGGTGACACAGCGATAAAGTAATATAGAGAGACATGGCTGATGTTTTTGAACGCAAACAAAGAATAGTATCAAATCAACAATCATATTCTTTTGTGTGGGTAAGAGTATAAAATCTTTTTGATTTTGACAATCTTAAATAAACAGAACTTGCTTACATGAAAAAAATAAAATTCTTTAAAAAATAATTTTCTCATGTAAGCAAGTTACGTTTGTTTAACGAGTCGAATCTCAACTGACTTTGAACAATTGCCACGTCCAAACTATTGTTTTAAGTAAAAAAAAATTACTGAATATTTTTCAAATAATGTAAAATGTGAATCGATGTATGGCGACAGAAATTCAATATTAAAATAATAACGTAGAAAAAATTTAGCCGAAACTTTCATTGGAGCACAGACCTCCAGTGATTAAGGATTAAGATTGTGAAATTCTTTCAAAAGGATTTTACATTCTTGCTTATATATGAAAATGTGATTATTAATTTGATAATAATTTTTTTTTTCTGTGTAATTTTAAAGAGGAAAGGTCAGAGCCTCTTCGCGTCGGGCTTGAAATTCATTAAGTATGAGTCATACCTCAAAACATTACCAAAAATAAATAAAAAAATTTAATAAAATATTTTAATGTTACGTTTAAGTATTTGTGTAAAATTTGAGTACAATTTACTTGTTGGTTCAAAAGTTATTTAATTTTTTGTTTACTCTTGATTCTTGTGTAAAATCGCATTTCGCAGTACTTATTTACAAATTTAATGGGAAAGTAGTATTACCAATTAAAAAAAAATTTAGATATACTAATAAAACTGTAATGAATATTTTTACAAAAGTTCATGTAGATCCACTTACTCGTTTGAAAGTTATTTATTTAAAACTGCAAAAAAATATAATTTTTGCTGCAAAGCCATCATAAATCGAATTCTTCTTTGCAGCTAGTTTCAGGGCCAAAATTCGGACAGTTGCGAAGAAATTTGTCGTTGATTTGTCGTTGATCAAAAGAAAAAAAAAGAAAAGAATAAATTTAGAGTAGCTTTCAATTTTTAAATTTCAATAACTTTCAACTGGTATTGTATAGCCAAGGCATCCTTAAGTCAGTCTTCCGTCTACTTTCATCGCTCCCGAAACACAGCGAGTACAACGATCGCGGTCCGCGCGCTCGAGAGGTCTGCGCCGAGGAGGCAGGACGGTCGCGCGCGCGCTACGGTCGGGGTCCCTACCGTCGGTCGTGTGGGGCCCCGACTTCTTCCCCACTTGTCGCGCGTCGGCTCTCGCCACCCGCCGCCGTCGTTGTGTGTCGCAGTTACACCGAGTCCGTTCGCGCACTCGCATTAAATTCCGAATCCCGGCGCCGGCGCGCGTGCCTAAACACCACCCGTTCGGCGGTCCCCTCCCCCCTGGTTCGCACCCCGCGACCCCTCACGCGCGTGCCTCCTTCGCCGCGAGGGATCCTCGGTTCACCACCATCATCGTCATCGTCGTCGTCATCGTCACGCGAGGGTGTACCGTTCGTCGTTTTTCTTCGACGAGAGAGCCAGTCCGTCGGCGGGGTGTCGTCGGGTGAGGAGGATATGCCCATCGTCATCCCTGGCGCGCCGTTCGAGTCGTCCGCGTGATTCGCGCGCGTACGCGTGTGCAACCCCTCGAGATACGTAATATATACATATGTGCACGAATATATTACGGACCTAGGGATTGCGGAAATCGGCGCGAGAGTTACGGTGAGTTTTTTTTTTTTTTTTTATAGAGTATCGATCGACGCTTGAACACGATCGTGTTCACGCTCGTCTCCGCTCAGTTTGCGTTTTCCGAATCGCCTGCCGAGTCGAAAGTGCGTTGTTCCGTCAAAAATTCACCCAGGATCTTAAAAATTTGACGGATAGTTAGAGCTCCGAGGAGGAGAGGACGAGAGAGAGAGAGAGAGAGAGAGAGAGAGAGAGAGAGAGAGAGAGAGAGAGAGAGAGACGGGAAGGCGCGGGAGTTATCGTAACCACGAGGAGACAGCCTCGCGCGCGAGGACGCACTTCCGCGTCCCACGTAACGAGATCGATCGATTTATCGATCGATCGATCGATCGATCGATTGATCGATTGATCGATATCGAGGCACGGAGAAAGTTCGCGCGCAGCACGTACATTACACACATGTACATACACGTACATTACACACATGTACATACATACGTACATACATACGTTGTGCGCGTCGCGCGTCGCCGAAATTCGAGAGTCGCGCGTATTTCGACCGAGAACGAGAGGCGAGGCGAGAGTGAAGTATGTGCCTTGCGTGTGTCAACGGGTAATTCACGTGCGTGGAGAAAAGCAAATGTGTTCTACATTTCCGCAACGATATAACGGACGACGATAGACGACGCGAAGTCTACTCGAAGTCGAACGAGGTGAGGTTAAAGGGCTCGCCTTGCTCCCTCTCTCTTTCGTCGAGGTTAACGTTGCAAAGTTCGTCTCGACGATTCCGAAGGTGCGCGGAGTTTCGCGGAAAAAGTGACGTGTAGAGATGAAAATGACTAAAAAAAAAGAAGTCGGAAAAATTTCAGCAAAAAATCTCAGTAAAGAAAGTTTTTTTTACTCTAACCTTGAAAAGTTTTTTACTCGGATATGTATAATATTTATCGACATTTAACGACACGTATTGTTTTAAAAGTTTTTCTATTTATCCAAAAGACTTCTGTATAAAGATAAGTGTGAACAATCAAAATATAATCCAATGATTAAATGACGATATTTAAATCGTTGTTGCAGGAAGCAGAAAATGAATTTAAAGCTCACGTAATTCGAACAAACACATGGCTCTTGTGTTTACTTAATCACATAAACATTAAATAGTATCGAAATAACATGTCGAACGTATACTACAAAAAAAATTACTGTTAACTTGACAAAAATTTTCAACTTGATTCAATTTCTTCAGTTCAATTATTTATATATTTTTAAGTTAAATGCATGAATGCTTGAGCTAGAGTTCAAGTATTTAACTTAAAAAATACATAAATAGTTGAACCGAAGAAACTTAATCAAGATTGAAAGATTTATAGAGAATTCGGTTGGACTAGTGCGCACTGGTGCATATTAAAGCCTCTGTACACTAATCTAATCATTTAAAAATAAAATATAAATATCTTAAATATTAAAATATATATTTTACCAAATGGCGTAATAAAATATCGATTGATGATTTCACAATTTAATCTGATTATACATTTATATTAAATAAATATTCTTCGTCGATTAGTGTACGGCGGTTTTAATATGCACCAGTGCGCACTAGTGCGTCCAACCGAATTTGCTTTCAGTCAAGTTTTTCTCTCAGTGCACGAATGTTAACCAGTCGGCGAAACCGAGAGTGAGTGGTAGGTCAAATCGTCGCGGTCGCGCGCGCGATTCAAAGGTCGAACCTTCCGAACCGCGATTTGACGCGATCACGCGCGAGAGGACGCGTGTTCGTGGACGCAAACGGGGGGCACGAAGAAGCGCACGCCAAACTCTCCCCCGCGCCCTGGCTTTTCGTCGTAAATGGCGCGCGACTCTTTATTTCTGGTCGCGCCGCGACCGACCGACCGACCGCTGCGTCGTCGTCGCGGTTTTGCGTAACCGGGAGGACGAGTTTTTTCAAATTGCCGTTCCTCTTTGTTCCCCCTTTCCTTTTTTCCTCTCTCTCTTTCTCACCTCGTTTAATCGAGTTCCGTGCGCATCTCTCCATCTTCCCAGGCCTCCCGTCCGACCGGTGGCCGGACACGGATAAAAAGGTCCAACTTTCCTTCGATTCCCTGCATTCTAACATCGGGGTGTCTCCGGCCAACAATAAACACCCGTGTGATTCCTGGCATTCCTTCAATTCTTGCCTCGCAGCTCTCTGCTCCTCACAGCCTCCTCCGTCCGTCTCGTCGTCACAGAAAGGGAGCTAGTCCCGAACAGATTTGTGCCGACCTAAAGCCAGTCCTATACCTCGATCTTTCATCTTTCGGTGTTTCTCCCCCTCACGGGAAGGGGACGAAGGGTTGAATCCCACGACGCTCGACGTTTGTGACGTTCCTCGGGATTTTTCCGACGATAACGAAGTTCGTGACGCACGAGGAAAAATCGTTTCTCTCTCTCTCTCTCTCTCTTTCTCCTCTCCGCCACCCTTCCTCTCTCCTAATCTACCTGTGTGTTGATGTGCAGTGATCATATGGGAATTGATGCGTACGGAATTACGCGGAAGCGAGAAAACGGCTGCCGAGAATCGCGCGCGGGGTGAGGAGGCACGTGACGCCACCGTCGTCAAATCCTCAGCTTCCCCCGGTCCCTCGTCGTCGCGCGGGACCGATCGGCTCACGTAGCAGTGCAATTTGCAACCAGCGACCATCACCCTCGCCCCCTCGTCCGTTCGTCATGCTGAGGATCTCGCCGGCCGCAGCGATGGAAACATGAGGGCCGTGACAGATCGCGCATCCGATCGACGTAGCTCCACTCCTACCGACCATAAATGACGTAAGTGTACCCTTCATTTCGCCACGCGAGAGTCGCGCATTCGGCACGTTCGTCGCGTCTCGTCGCGTCGCCCATAAACACGTGGGTCCGAATTCGCGGCACGATCGCGGGAACCGCCTATTTCCAAATCGTGCCCGCATCAAATCGTTATTTCGCAAAAAGAAAAACAAAAGAACTCGAGAAGGCTGCGTCGTGGCGAGTTAGCTCTTGCGATTTTTTGCTCTTCGAAATGCGTTCGAGGATGATTTCGAAACGGGCTCTCTTCGTTTCTGACCTTTTTAATTGGAGTAAAATGCAAAACGGAGCGGCTTTTTTGTCGCGTCAATTATTCGCGCTGCTTTTTTTTTTTACGAATCGTAAAAAGAAACTGGTGGTGTCGAGACTGATATTATGTTTAACTGCAACCGCGATGTTATTCGATGTGTAAAAAAAAAAAAGGTGGATTGGACTGTAATAAGATCTGGGAGACTTCGGCAAAAGAACTTTTACTATCTTGGGACTTTAATTAGCGGGTTTTTGCACTTTTTGCAATGATTTATTTCACTGTCAGTTGCTAATCTGGCTCAATGACGAAGCTAATGTTGCAATCACCACGCGCCTAGATTTTATTTATATAGCAAAGGTCACTTTTTTTTTAAGATCGAGGTTTAAACATTTGGGTCTTGGGTCTGCTGCATGCAATTTTCACTTTTAATACCCGAATAAGCCGAGAGCATTATAGCCCGTAGTGGATACTCCGTCTATCTAGCACACCGTTTACGTAATATCGCGTCCGAATAAACGCCTAATTGAAAGTCACGTGAAATTATACGAGCCTAAAGGAGTTAATAGATAGCATTCCCGGCGACACGTTGCGAAACCGACGCCGATGAAGAATGCAGCGGGGAATGTCATTTATCGCCTCCGCTTTTACTCAGTCCTGCGTTAAATTTAATAGACGCGCGCGCACGCGACTTTATTATTTATCTTCAGTAATGTCATTCCCAATGTATAGAGTCGCACGTCGGCTATCCTTTATCAGCACTCTTGTGCAAATCAAACAAATCATTTGTGAGATCAAATTGAATTGAATCTCTTTGATTCGAGTACGCTGAAAGTTTTTGTTGTGCTTAAATAAATATTTTAACATTTACTTGATTTAAAAGAATATTTCCCAAGCTTAGAAATATTTTATACTAGCTAATATTCATTTAAATTTAGGAAATGTTATATATTTACTTGAACACAAAAAACTTTTTTTTAATGTACGAATTGAATTCGAATCAAGTTTTCCCAAATCGACAGTATTTTCAATGCAGAACCTTTTTAATAGACGAGAATATTAATTGCAAGAATTAAAAAGAAATAATTACTAAAAAATAATGCGCTGAATAGAAATTTATAACAAATACTAAACAATAAGTATTGCGTATCATACACCCTGATAAACGAAAATTGAATACATATCGTAACTTAAAATGTTACTGTTAAAGTGATACTTTAGGACACTTTATTTAAAAAATATAATATAATAATTTTGTTTTAATTTACGAACCTATACAGACCTATAAAATATTGAAGCAAATTTAGGAAGACGATTGTCATATAGTCAAAAAATTTTGAATAGTTTGTAATGTTTAAAATAGTAGAAAGTTTTTGGAAATTGACAAATGGTCGGGTACAAGAATTAATACGCGCGAGAAAATAAATATAAAAATCAAAATAGATTAATTCAAAATCGAACCATTGATGATTCGAAATTCTCCAATTATTCGATTTCGAATCTTTTATATTTAAAAACGAATTGAATTGAATCCATTATAATTCGACTCTATTCGTTAGTTGAGAGATCCGATCGATCGACCGATTTTCGCGTCGCTGAGGTATCGGAAAACATCGCGTACCTGTACGTGCCGCGCGCGCAGCACGTGGCACGTTGTTTGCCAAACAATCGTGCGCCTCGATTCGCGAACGATTCGAAAAGGAGAGCACCCAACTCGTTCCTGTTCGAGAGAGAAGGGAGACTCTGGTCGTGCTCGCATAGCGTCGAAAGCGAGATCTAATCACTCTCGTTTCTCCTCAACAGATACGGTATCCCGCGGCCGCGAAGCGACGCGTCCTCCCGCGATTCGCGCTATTGATTTCTTTTTCCAAGAGGAAGTGGAATCTCCATTGTCGTCCTCGCGTTCGTCGTCTCGACGAACGAATGCATTTTCGCTACGCGGGCGCGCGTGATTAATTTTGCGTTTACGCCAACGCCAAAGGATCTAATCGCTCTGATTAATTTACGGAAGGTGCGCATTCGTTTAACTATTTTCACGAGCATTGCCAAGCTACAGTTACATCGGCAACGATCGAGCCACGCAAGAGAGCGGATACAAAAAGAGAAATGCGGAGCGCGTAAAAGCAGGGCGGAATAAAACTTTCGTTTTCAATATTTGCGATCGTATGCACGAACCGAAACCAACGAGAGAATCGTACGCGTTGTATAACGTAAACGGGCGCTTATATGGCTCGTACTATCGCTCCACCGTTAACCCGAGAATTGCTAATCGCTCCAATTAAGCATCGATCGATACCTCCAATGTGGAGGAATTCGATCTCGTTTGGAAAAGAAAAGGTAAGAATTGCCGGCAGTCCCAGGACTTAAACGTAGCCGCGGAGAAAATGCGGAAAACTACAATCCCAGTGACAGAGAAATGTTGAAGTTTTTGTCCATATCGATTATACTTTTCAAATAGTTACACACTGATTTTTCGTCGTCTCGTTTTATTTATAGTCACTCGACAGTTAAACGTTGCCAAGGTTTGCCTTACAGGTTTCATGTTGCAGTCGATCAATCCATTAAGGTCTCAAAAGTCGGCACGATCAATAGTACAAAGACATTTTTTGTTATTAGATATCTATTCAGGGTGTTTATTATCGAGAAAAATCAGGAAAACCTGGAATTTTCAGGGAATTAATTTTTCATCATTGAAAATCGTGGATTTTTATGTGATTCTGATAGTCGAAGAAATTTTTGGAAAACTTTACTTTTAAATTTAAATTTTACTTTTCTTTTCTGACATTTTTTAAATAATTTTTTTAAATATAAAATTAATTAGCAATAAACATGGCATGCGCATCCACGTTACATTTTTTTGTGAGTTTTTATTAAAAAATTAGTGATAGTAGAAGACACTGTTCTAAATCAATGTTGTCGTATTTAATTATCTTTCAAATGTTATATATTTACTTAAACATAAAAAACTTCTTTTCAGTGTACGGATCGAATTTGAATTAAATTTTTCCAGATCGACAGTATTTTTAGTGCAGATTCTTTTTAATAGACGAGAATATTAATTGCAAGAATTTAAAAAAAATAATATGCTGAATAAAAATTTATAACAAATACTAGGCAATAAGTATGTGTATCACACTGATATTAAGATCTTTAATAATATTTTAAATGTACACTAATATAATAATTTCTTCTATATTTTTTTATCAATATAAATCTAAATTATATCATTAAAAATTTTTTATAAATATCTTCTATTCATCCATTATCTATAGAACTTTATTTATATCATCAATTTTATTTTTATTATAAAGATTTTAAGTTAATTTAAATACGTTAAACTTTAAATCTTGAAAGTTTAACGTATTTATATTTTCAATATTTATATAAATCTTATA
This sequence comes from Solenopsis invicta, assembly GCF_016802725.1. NCBI lineage: Eukaryota > Metazoa > Arthropoda > Insecta > Hymenoptera > Formicidae > Solenopsis > Solenopsis invicta. The sequence continues at coordinate 5,500,470 of NC_052665.1, forward strand.
GATTAATATAATTAATTTTATAACTATAAATTTGTAATTTAATATTTTTATTAAACTATAATATAATACTTTTTATCTTTTATTAAAGATCAATTTTATTTCTTAAATAAATTTACAACTTATTACTTTAATCAGACATTACATTTTTAATTTTATGAATAAATAACTTTACTCATCTAATCACAAAGATATCGAAATCTTATATTTTATTCTTGCTATTCGAGCAGGAATAATCGGCACATCCATAAAAAAGAATAATTATTTGATTAGAACTCGGATTTTGCTATTTTCTAATGAATAATAATCAAATTTATAACTTCCTAATTACAACACATGTCTTTATTATAATTATTTTTTGTAGTTATGCCTTTTATAAATGGCGGATTTGCCAATTTTTAGTCCCCCTAATATTAGGATTTCCTGATATATTCTTTCCCCGTATAAATAATATAAGATTTTGATTTTTATCTCCTTCTCTAAACCTATTAATTTTAAGAAGATTTAGTAATAGAGACGTTGAAACTGGATGAACACTCTACTCCCCCCCCCCTTCACTAGCTTCAAATAAAAGAGCATTTATTGATTTATCTATTTTTTTCTCTTTGTATCGCTGGTATGTCATTAATTTTAGGGGCTATTAATTTCATCTCTACAATTATTAATATACATCATAAAAACTTAATATAGATAAAATGAAATTTGAATACACACACATATCGTAACATAAAATGTTACTGTCAAAGTGATACTTTAGTACACCTTATTTGAAAAATATAATAATCTCTTTGTTTTTAATAAATCTATCTATTGTGAACAGATCGCTGAAAATCTCTATTTTCACTTTTGAATAAAACGGGAAAAAATCTCAGAAAATTCCCAGGAAATTCTTGTACCAAAATTTAATAAACACTATATTATCACTAAATCGTGTTCAATAAACAGATCCAGGATTGAACGTTATATACGAGAATCATGTATGAAAATCGTTGAAATCACGGGCTCTCCTTTCAACAATAAAAACGAAAGGCAACGTAAAACTCTGCACTCTAATTAATACGCGCAGTTTCGCGCGCATATTCTAAAATCCGTTTCCTGCATATTCTCACAGTTTCATTATGTATAAAGCATAGTCAGTCAAAGCAGAATGAAGAGAAGAAAAAAAAAAGAGATCGCGCGTTGCTACTTGTAAGTTCGATTCGATTTACTCGTGGCAATTCGCCATAACCATATGCGAGTTAACTCACTTTTGCATAACACCGTGTAATTATGGACTGATATATGCGACGCTGTGTGTACAGCGGCCGAGGTTGCTTTCTGTTTCTTTGCTCTAACGGCTGATTTAATTTACCGCCGCTTTCACGTGTGGGCAAAGCTGTTACTAATTGCGCGGAAATATTCGACGCGCCGCGAGTTTCCTTCCGCTTTTGGCGCGCCGTTTCCTCGATCGCGTCCCGCGCGCCCGCGGCCCGTGCATTTAACAGACGGGGTTCCTGAAATCAGAGTTTTGATACAGCAAGCCGTTTCGCGTTTCAGAACCTCGTGCCGTTCCTTCGTCGGGAGGGAGGGAGGGAGTGGGCACTTTCACGCCGGGGAGAAAAGCAACCGTTTCGATAAGTATTCGCGCGGTGAATAGTTCACGTACGAAGTAGGACGCCGCGCCGTGGAGTGTTGCATCGGTCTCCATTAACTCGTCGTAGCACGAGTTTTATATCACGCGGTGCGTCCGTCTTGCCGATGTAAATCGTTAATCTTACTCCCCGTCGCTGTCACGCAAATTCATTCAATCCTAAAAAGAAAAAAAAATGCCGAGACACTTATCCTACATAAACGCGTAATTATTGTGTGGGGCTTGTTTGTTCTGTAACGACGCTCGGCTAAATGTGGAGTGAGAGATAAAAAAGCCCTCTCTCTATTTATCAAAAGTAATCGTCCTAACGGCGAGAGGGTTAACGGTTAATGATTCTCCCCGAGACGCGACCGTGTCGAATTGCGAAACGTTCCCGCGGGAATTTTAAATCCGTTTCGCAATTCCCGGTTACCGTCTATCACCCGAGAGACGTCTCCCGAGACACCGTGTGTCGAATGATGGAAAAACCGCGCAGGCGATCCCGCTAATGATATGATAATAAGGATACACATGATGTATGAACGTTACGTCCGGGTTGGCAGTTTACTCGGCACTCGAGACCGCCAGTAATTCCCCTATATAGCGAGCCCGTCGAGCACGTAAAGGACATCCCCCGACAACCATTGTTGGGTAACGAGTCCAGGCTCGGGAAAAGGTTACGTTCGTGCCGTCTCGATTTTTGCGATTCCGTTCGAGGCAGTAATCCAGCTTCTTTTCGCGTCTTCTCTCGCTGTATCACAGTAACGTGCAAAGTGTTCCATGTGTGTAACACGTATTGCGGCTCTTCTTTTCTGACGCTCCGAACAGGACTATACTGTTGTAGCTGAACGGACAATGGACGATTTTTCGTTTTACGTTTGAAGAAAAATACGTTTTTTTTTTTTTTTTATTATTAAATACAGTCGCGCTCTATTTTTCCTCTTTAGTTATCTAATGAAATAAAATTCATTCAATGTCTAATTAAATCGGGTAAATGTAAGCAACGGACTTTGATGAGAAGTGTTTACCGCTCGAAGGAATCTACTGTACGAGGACGGGATTTGAAACGCGTTGGCTGCGCACAAGTCGCGCGCTTGCTTCCGAGTGGCACTCATTATTAATCCTATTGTATTAATTACTATTAGATGCGCCGAGCGTGAATTAAGTATCGCCTCGAATCCGTGATGACAGTCATTGTAAACAAATTAAATTGTAAATCGCAATCACAGATATTCTAATAGAATGCGTGAAACCTTGAAGGCGCCAATTATCATGTAATACCGCGATACAAGCGATATTGGTATTACGAGGACTGCATTTATGATGCAAAAGGCTATGTGCGTCCCGTTTGATATATCGCAAATTGAAATCGCCGTTTTAACTGCCACGATTGCCTCACTGTTCCCCATTACGCAATCCTGCTCCGTCGCGCCCGCATCTTCGAAGAGGGTTGAAACATCGTGGAGTTTGCTATCTTGCAAGCACCTTTATTGCTTTTTCCGTGTTATAATAATAACCGTGTTAAATATTTCCATGTGTGAAATTCGTGTGAAAATCTATCAACGTGAATTCCTAGAAGACAAAACTTGTTTTTTTTTAGCTTGCACCTTTTATCTTATACTCCTATCTCACGTTATGAGATGTCTCTCAAATAATATATTATTCCGGCATCGAGTATGCTTGAAAAGGAAAAACAGCGAGAAATATTGCTTTGATCTATCAGAAATGCACGATGAGAACGTAGGAATATAGCGAATAGTGTGTTTAATAATTATAAATGAAGATTCGCCGTGACCCACTTGGGTTTGATCAAAGATCAGTCCGCATCGACGTCGTTGTCGTTCGACATTATTTTTCAAAACTTTCGTGCGAGAATCATGCAAGATTCAGAGAGCCGACGACAGACCCTGGTTACATGCACCAGTCATCGTGTAACGAAGCGTTGCAGGCAGGTTGGAAACGCCGTCACCGGCGCACAGTAAATTACGGCTCGCAGTCTATTAACACGGCCAGCTGGATCAGCTGTGCGCATCCGCTCCGATCGAGTGTACAGCGCTTGACGATTGCAAAAGTGAATCGGCGATTTCTTGAACGTCGAAAGTCCTTTCTCGCGAGACCGTGAGTCGCCGGGACTCGACGTCGAATCGACTCTCGCCGCGCTTGTAAGGTTGTATAGGACATTTCTCGAAACACTCAGGAAATTATGAAAAAATTGCAGATTGTTTTATATCGCATTTGAAAATAGTAGAAAAAAATTATTTGGCAGCGATTTTCTATTTGGATAAAAAGTTATTTCAATGAGAAGTAGATATGTGCTCCTGTGAAGGTATAATTGATAACGGAATAATGAAAGAAAATCTGAATTTTTTAATTTAAGTTAAGTAAAATATTCAAGATTTATGCAGAGTTTCATTGCGATGCATAGATCAGTGAAATAAAATTTACTTATTTACGAATAAAACAGACAATCACAATGAAACTTGGTATAAATTATCTTGAATACTTAAAGTACTTACACAAAAAAATTGAGATTTTTTCCAACGTTGTAAAACGTTAATAATTAAATTTTTAATAAATAGAGTAAACTATAAAAATATGTTGTTACATAAAACTGTATCATAGTTACACTCTCTAAATCTGAATCAGTGGGTAATCACTGATTCAGATTACCAGTGGCATACTGATGATCAGAAGTATCAACTGATGATCAGTGATTATCCACTGATTCAGATTTAGAGAGCAACTTTCATGCGTATATAGAAGCGTTTATTTGAAGTGTTAATACTAAACACATCTTCAAATTTTATTTACTTTGCTATGTGTCGGATACATCCTTAATCGACGCCGTTCCGCGGTAGAGAGAACATCATCGTGGCGGCGCGATGTTCCCACGGGCATTGACCCGTATACACACAAATCCATTGTGTCACGAGTTAAAGACGATCAAAGTCGGTTAATCGACTCGCACACACGCGCACGCCCGCGTCAAGCTTGACGAACAAGGAGAATCGGAAAGGCGAAATCGCGACGTGTCCATCTCTCGAGACATTTACGCGAATTATAAACTTTCATCGCTCAATTAAGAGATATATATGTATCCGTATGTGTACGCGGTAACTTGGCAGGTACTTTTTACTCTTTTCTTTTCATTTTTCCTGCAACCGTGTAATAATACGGTTGCGAAATCATAATGACTCCCTCTTACGGTCATCAATTTTAACTAGACTCTTCTCACTTTACCACCGTGTTTTGCACGTGTTTGCTGGAATATCTAATGAAGTTGTGCCATAAAATCGAGAATGAAGATGTGGGATGATTTCGCGAAAGAGCGAAGAGCGTCTATAAGTGGCCTCTCGACCTATCATCGTTGTATTTTTCTCAATACAAAGAGAGAAAGAAGGGAAGACGAGCGGGGTCGCTCGTGTTACAACGTGGTACCACCGCGCGATGCGATTAGTTGGAGAAATATCGCAAAGCGTCGGGTTTACGAGCGGCCACGCCGGTGTATGTATATCCCGTCGAGAAAAGATGGAAAGAAAAAAAAAAAAGAATTTACTTTCAATCGGCGCGCCGGCCGCCGTCGTAGCATTGAGACACGGAGCGCTCACGTGGAACACCACGTGAAAACGTAGGTGGCGGGAATAACGGTCGCCTTCTATAAAGAGCAGCCGGGCTCACCTGCAATTAGGGATTTATGATCGCGGGTGGCTGACATTAAAAGGGGGAGATCCCTCCGTGCCGTGGGGATGAGCGATCCGCGACTTCTCGACGGTGCGATACTTTTGCGGCGGGCGGCCTCGGCGGGGCGCGCGCGAGCGTGTTTCTCTCTCTCCTTACGCAACGGGCCGCCCGATCCGAAGATGTTTATTCGCGATACGAATCTTTTCGCTTTGTGCAGCGCAACACACAGCGAATCTCGCGTAGTACGTGCCGTCGTATAATAAGCTGCACAACCGCGTGTGCATTTTTACGCGACGTCCGTCCGGTGGAATACAGATTTTTTTTTTCTTCTTTTTGGAGTTATCAGTAACCACGCACGTTGACAAACGTCGTCCGCGTGCTCTCTCAGGATTCAGTACGCCTGTTTATTTTGCGAAATATCCATCACTATTCCTGACAGTCTCATTCTTGTTAGTCAGCTGCAATCGCTATTTATTAATCTTCTTGCGACTGCCTTTTATACGCAGCCGCCTTTATATTTCCTTTCTCGGCACAGATTCATTACTCTACCCACATGCGCCGGGTATAACGAGAAAAAGATTTAACTTGAATTTTTTTTCTTCCTTTTCTTCTATACTGGCTATTAATGTTTAATAAAAACATTAATAGCGAGCATTAACAACGCACATTGAAAAAAAAATTTCATGTTCAAGTAAATGTTATTTATTTTAATATCGTTTGCTTCATTAAACAAAATTATTTCCCGAGTTAAAAAATAAATTATTTTACATTAGCTAATATTTATTTAATTCGAGGAAGTAACGTTGAAATAAATATATTTTCTTGACATAAAAACTTTTTCTCAGTGTGCACGAGAAAAATATTTGGTGTGCCTGATGTGTGCAACTAAATATTGAGCTAGTTTAATTAAGTCTTGGTTAAAAAGTGTGAATGAATTATACCTTTTCCGTGCAAATAACCGCGGCGTTGAATCAAGCCAATATTTAGTCGATCGTATCGGATTAAATATTTTAGTTGTCTGAACAAATTTTTTTCTCAGCACACATGTAGGCGATCTATGCGCAGAATTAACATTCGCACGAGAGAACGAACGACAGTGTTATATTGGACGGAACAATTATCAGCCCGCGTATAATCCCGCCTGCGGTATTCGCGGGTCAAGGATGATAATGATGATGAGGACGACAGGCATCGGCCGCGCGGCGACACATCGTCGAGGACGAGGACGACGACGACTTGTGCGTCGCTCTCCGCGTCTCTCGGTGTAGTATCGTAGCGGCGATACGGTGAAAGCTGATATTTTGTAACACGCTCCTGCTATTCCGTTCCATTCCGTTCCATTCCATTCCATTCCGTGGTATTGCCCGCTGCAGCCGTTCGTTCCCCGGCCTGACTCCGGCTCTCTCGGTCGTTATATACATACGGCTCGAGTCGTCTCTCGTAATCGAATGCGAGAACCCAGCGGACTGCGGCACAATGGTAGGCGCACCCAGAACACATTTTTTTTTCCCTCCCCGTCCACCACCGAGATTCTCGCTTCGTAAGCGACGCAACGCGAGATAGTTTGCCCGTCCGTGCGAGATGGCAAATCGCCGGGCAAGGCGATAAGTCGACAATCAAGTCGACAATCACACGCGACGACGATGACAGCGTTAAAGAAGCGAGTCGGAACGCGAAGAGAGGGCGAGACAGATATTCCCATAGAGCAAAGTGCGAGACGAGATTACGGTTTAAACGCGTAATTTTGCATATTTTTTTGCTGCGTTCGCTATAATTTACTACGTTTCTTTTTTTTCTATCGCTCGTTGTTTACGCAGTAGTAGACGTAACGGTTTGAAGCGGTTTCTATCCGTCTGATTATGAGTCGGCGAACACGTTGCGTGACTCAAATATTAATTCCGGCAGCCGCTTGATCAACTGTAATTCTTCTTAGATACTCGGTGTCGGAAAAATGCGCGGGACCTTGACACGCGCCTACCAGACACACCGCGAATCTCTATGGCGGAACATGTCTTGACCGACAAGTGTGCAGATTATATACTAATAGAGGTCCAAAGTACACGAGTATCGATCCTTATCGAAAATACGATTGAATGAATAATTAATCAAGTTTTTACCTACGCGCGCGCTTTACAGAATCCCGCGAGTCTTTCAACAAAGCGAGCTATCTTATCTATCTATAAATTAAAGAGACATGTAAGAGAATCGTAAACGTCGCGGATGTTACATTTTTTTTTCAAAGCTAATCGCTAATCCTCGCTCAAAGCGGAATATTAACGTATTAATTTAAACCTACGATTAAGATAATCAGAAATCTTGAAATATGCGGAATCAGTCTCGAACGTATCACCGTGTAACGTAACGGTAAATTGTCTGTTATTAAGAGATCTCGCGATAATGTCTCTTTTCAATAAGGAATTTTCATTATTATTCTTGATTGTCTATACCGTCGCTATCGCATTGTAGAAATTGTGTAACTAGCAGAATTTTTAGTGAACAGAGTGCTTGTGTAACATTAAATAACAATGTTACATAAATTTATTCTGTTTCTTGTATCGACGAAAAGATACCGAGTCGATTCGGTTGCTGCACAACTTGCACAAACGTTGATCGCACTGTTTTTGAATATGATTGGTAATACGATCAAAGTCGAGCTCCAAATTTCAAAATGATTGCTCCATCTGTAAACAATTAGTTGTCTGGATTTGATTTAGGAGAGGACAGCTTATCCATTAGATTGAAAGAAACGAGATTTTTTTCTGATGTATATATGAGATTCATCTATATATCTTTCGTACGACAACAATTCTTATTTCTTTCATTCCTGAAGTAATATTACATTTTTCTCAGCTGTCGAAAACATATCGGTAACATTTACAGCTGAGAAATGTACCGTTATTTTATTCATTCGTTTACACTTGTACGTAATATATCAGACAGATATCTTGATTTGCCGCATATTTTACGGAGATTTCAGGATTACGAAACTACTATATTTTTAAGCTGTTCATAGCAATCAATTTGCTATTTCTCTGACGTCATGCAAACAATATAGCGCTACGAGAGAGCCCCGAACCATATTTAGATAGTATATAATAATACAATCCCTTTTTCTCTTAGAAATGATAAATTTTAATTGCCGCAATCGAGAATCATTACAGAGTTTCCTAGCTCTGTTCTATATTCTCTGAATATTTTAGCATGCAAATATTATGTTTATCGATCAGAAATGGATCAAGAATCACGACCTATTAGAGCGGGGGTGTTAATTTGTTGTTTTAGTATCGAGGCGCGAATTATAATTTGCACGTGACAAGCGATTGATTCATTGCGCCTCGGTGTGTATAGTAATGTGTCCTCGATCGCGAGGAATTGCCATTATCTTATACAGCGAAGGGAAACAATCGCGCCTCTCGCGATTTTCTGCATTTCAGGTATGTGGTCTTATTAACGTTAATGGAGTTCAAGTAGATCTCAGATATCACGAGTATCCGTCCATGTTCAACCAAGCGCGAAGACCTATGGGGGGTCGCGTTTTTGCACGAATAATTTTGTTCCACGTACTATGCTATATTTACGACTGAAACTTTAACGTTATTATGCTATCGTAAGGCCGTAGAAAAAAAATTCATACGTTAAATATAACAGAGTATGATACGATTAAAAAGCTCAAATTGAAATAACAGTAAAGAGGAATAAATTCGGCTTTATATTGGCTGTACAAACGTTTTCCTCGCATAAAATCTAAATTCAAGATTAAAATAAGATCTTCAAGAGGTTCGATTTATATTCCGCGGCACCGTTATTCACTCTTATACACATTCTATATTCGTCTCGATTGGAATTGCTCGGTAAGAGCTCATTGAAAGATTTATTAAAGGAGATTGCGAGGCCCCGAGTTGTGTGTGCGTGTGTGGCAACCAAAATTAGCAGATCGTAATTTTCATTTTTCTCCGTAATGGAGCCATCAGTCTGACACATCATTCACATATCGCGTGGTTAATGATCTTCATTTCCAAGAATGCGTGTGCTATTTATTTATATATATATACACATCGCACGACTTGCGCGCGTTACAACTTTGACCTGGATTTAAAGCGAGGATTTAAAATGCGCGAGTCAAGGAAAAACGGACACGTAGCGGCGGACATTCTTGCTGCGATTATTATTTTTACGTACGGGGCTTGTCTGTCATTACTACTAATAGCCCCGCCGTTATAGCGTCAGTTACACTTAGAGGTAGCACTTGCAATTGGAACTTTAATGATCGTACAGCTGTTCCGCACAGAGCGGTAGTTCGCGAGTCACGTATCTAAAAATTATTACACCTGTTCCTTACATCATACACGCTGAGAGAAAAATTTTTTAATGAAAAAAAGTACGTGTTCTTAAAACTAATTTTAAGTAAATAGACGTATTATCTTAAGTATATAATTTTTACATTTTAATAATGATTTTACAAATAAGATAACAATATTATTAAATTTAATAAAATTGTTTTTTAGATTAAAAAATCTGAATGTGAATATTATTTAACAGTAAATATTTTCTAGAACTGCAAGAAAAAATTACTTGATTGAAAATTATTATATTTTATTTACATTTAATTAAGAAATTTTTAATTTGATTGCAGATAAATAAGCCATTAGAACCCACCGAGTAAATAATTTTTTTGTTTTAAGATATTTCTTCTCTCAGTGTGCACACACGATTCTTAATTCCACTGTATACACAGAAAAAAAATCAGTATCAAATCAACAATTCATTGTTTCATATATAAGCAAGAATATAAAATCTTCTCGTAAGAATCTATAATCTTAAATAGACATAATTTGCTTACATGAAGAGGAAAATTTTCCTAGGCAGGTAAATTATGTCTGTTTAAGATTATAAATTCTTCCAGGAAGATTTATATTCTTGTTTATGTATGAAACAATAAATTCTTGATTTGATACTAATTTTTTATACTGAAACGAAGAGATAAATAATATCGTGAAAAAAAGCTAAACGACATAAAAATTGACGATCTCATCTCGGAAAAGATATTGCGACGAATAACATTTCAGAAATCCGAAATAAACGGCACGAAAGAATATAATTTTTTTTCTTCTTCGTAAGGAGTTTGTCTAAAAAATAGCCCTGGGCCAATGACCTCGAGCTCTTAAATCGCGGAAATGCGTCACGTGAACGGCGGAGATTTATTCTCGCGTCGCCGGCCCGACGAATTTTTCGTGCGTGTCGCGCGTCGACTTACATACCAAGCGCGGCTTTTGTGAGGGGCTCCGAAAAAAAGATATCCATCTTAGATCGTCGACACAATTCGGGGAACACAATTCGGGGACGACGAGCCACGAATTCTTCATTCCCATGCATCACACGTCACGCGCGTGATTCGTGAGCGTGTACGAGGTGAAATATGTACTGCGTATAATTGGAGTAAGTGAAAAAGAGCCGCCACAAACGCGCGTCACGGCGTTGCCTGCCGAAATATTAATGTGCTCGTTAATTCAAGTACTTCTGGTTTCTTCATCCTCCAAAAGGATGTAGACCCTGTTTTACATTGACATTTACCTTGATTTCGCGATGATTCGGAAGTCTCCTACTCTTGAATTAATCTACGTTCTTTCCCCCACCTGTCCAGTGTCTCGATGTTGAAATCCGTACGAAATATGCGTGCGCAGATACACTGGTACACGCAGATTCGTTTCATCACGCCCGCCGCGCCGGGCTGAGTTCTAACTCGGTTCGCGAGCCGTCGTCGCGGATACCCGGTTTACGGTGTTTGAATACAGGTCAAGGTTGGGAACCGTTGCACCGATTAAAAAAAAAATGACACTCTGCCGTTAGGTGCGAACTGCGCGGACATAACAGTCGTCATAATTAATTCTACGTGCAGGAAATTGGCGAAAAACACGGTACAGGGTGCTGCGCGGTGACAGAATCGCTGGCGCGCGAACCTCTCTTTTTCCTTTTACATTCACCTCGCGTCGATCGCGTTGGATTCGGCGATTCGCCGAATTACAAGTTTGAGGAAATTAAAATTTATTTATGCAAATGTGAATCCCCGCTCGGATTTATACGCGTGTGTGGGAAAGCATGAAAATTGAAACGCGAATGTGAACGTGCGCGCGCGCGCGCGTGCGCGTGTGTGTGTGTGTGTGTGTGTGTGTGTCAAGTCGAATATTCGGCTGTTTTCTTCCGCCCGTTCGCACACGCGATTACACTTACGCGTTTTTGCGAACGCGTGTGCGGTTTTATATTTATATAAAAAGGTGATGCAATTAACCTGTTCATAGTTGTAGTTTACGTAAGAACTTAAACGGTGACATTTAATTTTCGTCTATGCCCCGTGGCGAACGTATAAACGGCGCCGATAACTTTTTTTTTGTATAATTTGAAACGTTTCCTCTTTTATTTTGCGAGAATGTGAAATTATCGTTCCGCGATGTGAGGCTTTCGAATTTTTATTTTCTTGAACGTGAGTTGAGTTTACCGAGCCCGACTCTTGCACCAAATAAGTTTTTAAAGATGTTATGGGTCACATCTCGAAACATTACCAAAAATACAAAATTTTCATAGAATAGTTTAGTTGGACGTTTTTAATATCTGTGTAAAAGTTGAGCGCAATTCACTTATTCGTTTAAAAGTTATTTTTCGTTTACTTTTGATTCTTATGTAAAATCGCATTTTGCAAATTTGATGAGGAAGTGTCATTACCAATTTAATTAAAATTTTTACGTATACTAATAAAGCTAATAAATATTTGTGCACAAATTCTTTAGATCTACTTATTCGTTTAATAGTTATTTATTTAAAACTGCAACAAAGTACAGTAATTTTTGCTGCCAAAATTATTATAAATCAAATTTTTCATTGCTTTCTTCTTTGCAACTGGCTTCGAGGCCAAAATTCGAGCATTCGCAACCAAAATTTTTTGTTGTTGATTGGAAGAAAACAGAATAAGTTTAGGGAAACTATTGTGTAGCCAGGGGGGCATTCCTAAAAATCGAAACGAGAAAAATCAATTCCTTTGTCTTCCTTTTCAATGCAATGCGGCGTGGCCGTTAGCTAATTTTTATACGTATTGCGTTTTCCTCGTGTTCGAGTGTTGAAAGAATCGACTCGCTATTGACAATCGCAACGAGAAACACCGGTGTGTCACCGGTAATGCTCAATGTCGTCACTGTCGCACGGTCTGAAAGCGACATTTCATTACACGCTAGCTACATATCGAGTGTTTCGCACTACCATCCTAATTGTAATCTGCTGACTGAAGAGATTAAACGGCCGCGGCGTTACCGTCAATAGCCTCCGTTTCATCATCGCACCGTGTGTATTACGTTGATTAACAGGCATCCGGAATTGTGCAAAGGAATGACGCGACTTCGAAATTTAATTTCTTCCTACAGCGGCTGAAGGACAGTTCTAAGACGCCGCTTATTCGGGTTCTTCGTTACGACGTAATCTATTTAAAAAAAAAAAGATGATCCATTTTCAGAACATCGAATGTCGAAACTGTCCTCGTTCCGTATGCGAATAATCCATTTGAGATACGAGATATTAGGTCGGTAATTAGGTAATTTCGAAAGTCGGCTCGATAGAACTCGGAAAATGTAGGATTTCCGAAGCAAGATGCGGGTATTATTAGCCGTAGAGATGTAGACAGTCGAGAATGCGTACGCTCGGGTGAGAGAGAACGTACAACGCTTCGTACATCGTCGACTCGCCGCGTTTGGAAAAGGCGGTGCACATTCAGCCGGTATGAAAAGAACGAGACTTACGGCGGCGCGTGAGGCCACGCCGCACGTCGCTTTCCGACTCGAGTCACGGTCGAAGTGAAATTGGTGTTGGAAACGGCGGCGTTGCGAAATATGCATACGTACTTAACTCACCTACTTAAAGGATCGGTCTAGTTCGATACGGGTCAAGGTTGTCGCATCGCGACGACGACGACGGCGCGGTGGACCCGCCGCAACGACGCGAAATTGGTCTAATTGATTGCGACGATACGACGGTGGATGTGGGGCGCGACGCCGAGGTCGATTGCCGTTGAAACGTTCGCGAGTTTGACCACTCCCGCGTGGCCGGCGAATGGAGATAATATAAAATGGATCGACATGATTGTTCGTGAAATTTTTGTGACGCAATCGACAGAGACCCCTTCGTTTACCTCGCGATTACCCGGTCTACGCTAAACGGATGTCGAAACGTGCGTACGAAACAATTTTACTGCAGTGTCTAAAAATTCTACTGAGTCAGAAAATTATTTTATAAATATGAGTCTACAGCGGTTCGTAAATACAGTGGAGTCTCCTACACTGAAAAAAAGTCTGATTTTTTATCAAATGTTTAGTGAAGTAGTATCAATTAAATATTTTGTCAATATAATAACCAAAAAGAATTTTATTTTTCTAAATATTTAGTATTATCAAATCCGATATAAGTTACTAAATATTCAGAAAAGTAAAATTATTTTTTGTTACATTGACCAAATATTTAATTGATACTATTTAATTGATACTGTATATTTGGTAGTTATAACCAGTCTTTTTTTCAGTGTGTACCCGAAATAATAGGGAGACAAAATTGTTCGGATAAGGGATTTTTTGGGTAATAGAACAAACACATTTTTACATTAAATTTTATTTATTCAAACAGAAATTTAAATTTTTAACAAAAGGACTTCATATATTTAAAAGAAAAACTTAAATTTTATGCGTAAAGAAAATAAAATTAATTTCACAATATGTTGTAACATTCGAATAGTAGAACGTTTGGATATTAAAGTATTCGGATAATGAAACTTTGGATATGGGAGGCTTTACTGTAATAATTTTTAAAATCTCCGGCTTGTGCGAACTGCAGGCCGCATTTTCGTCAGACTTATATGTCTGTTTGACATTTTTTTAATCGGTCCGAATTTCAAACTTATCGTTGAATAATTTTATGTTAAGTCATCAAAATAATTATGTAGAACGCCCAAGTATGATAAGACTGCTGCAATCAGTCTTGGCATTCCAGCAACCAAGTTAAACAATACAATTTTTTAAGTGGTTCAAAATAATTATTTTCAAGTCTACACAGAAAAAAATTTAGTATCAAATCAAGAATTCATTGTGTCGTATATAAGCAAGAATATAAAATCTTGGAAGAATTTATAATCTTAAGCACACATAATTTGCTTACACGGAGAAAATTTTTCTCTTTGTGTAAGCAAATTATGTCTGTTTAAGATTATAAATTTTTCCAAGAAGATTTTATATTCTTGCTTACATATGAAACAATGGATTGTTGATTTAATATTGATTTTTTTTCTGTGTATATTTCAGCAAAATTGTTCTTTCCGCGTAGTCTCGTGTTGGCAAGATTTCAAGATAGCTTGCGATTTTAACGTTCGACATTAGCATAGCTTTAAAATACTTTTTTTCATTTTTTTCACAAGCTTCGTGCACCTTGTCTCACATTAAATTATTCAGCAGGATCGTCTTTAGAAAATTTCTCATTTCTGCAGCTCGCGTTCCCAAAATCGGAAAGTTGTCGTCAACGTGACGAACGCCGCCAGCGGCGAAGAGCATCGATCTCACGCGTTCGCTTATTTTTCCAAAGGGGATCATAGTGCACATTCTCTTGCGACACATCCACGCTTATTGTGACTATAAGCGCTATTCAAAGTGCAACGCGCGATAGAATCGTACGCGAACGGCGTAACAGTCTATAATCAATTCCGCGTGTAAGCGCATGTGAACTAATTTCTACCACATATATCTGTCCTCATTGTCGAGGTCTTTAACGTTGCACAAACGACGATTGCACCGCATCACGGGCTGAAAACTCTGTTCCCGAGAGTGTCCTTGCGTAGATAGGTCCCGCATGAGTGACTTCTGCATGAGTTGCGTACCTTGCATAACGGCGAGGCGCGATTACGGGCGTGCAGCGCCGCTTCTAGCTTGTCTTACGCCTCCCTCCTTCCCCTCTCGTAGAGGTGACGACTCCCCGTTGACATCCTTTACGCAATTGAAAATTTCTCTGAAGCCACCCGATTGCTGAAAGGTTACTTACCTCTTGCACAAAGTAATTACGCTCGTTCGTTACACGCGCCGCGCAGACAGCCGCCGGCGTTATTGGCCGTCCGTGAGGCGATTAGGCGCGTTTACCTTAACGCGCCGACAGTAACATTCGCGGAAACTAATCGCACGGGGTTGCCGAGATAATTATCGCGACGAGCCGTGCCGGGAGATGCGCTATATCGCGGATATACCGTAAATTAACTTACGGTACATCTCGTTATCTTTCGCCACGTCGCGTCGCGCGTTCGCGTCGCGTTATACGTTAAACGCGACTCGACGCGAGCGCGGGCTATTACGGGCGCGAGGAAGAAAAAAATGGAACGATCTCCGCAGCCGCAGGTAACCAGGTGGAAAAGGCAAACGGAAAGCACGGAATATTCCGCGGGCCGTGGAAGAATGCGTCGAGACGACGATATTATGCGTGTTAATGGACTCCGGCAGACTCGCGATGCGAAATAAAAAAAATAAATAAAAAAACTCGACGATTATTTCGTGTTTGGTAGTCAGCGGAAGAAAAAAAAGGGAAGATAAATATTTATTGCTCCGCGATTACGAAAATCAATCTCGACGCGTTTCTCTGGGATCCTCGATTATTAACGGCGCGTGTTTTCGGCGAGCCCGTGATTAATTAAGATTAATGTGAAATGAAAGACGCGCAAGATAATTAGTCGAGCGCAGGATGGGTGAGACGAGTTTTTTCTCACGCTCCTTTTCTTTTCTCGTCCCGATAATTAAATTCTAAAACACGTTTAGCGCGAGGATATGAGGCAAGAACGCCGCGAGAAGTCTAATTAGAATATTATTGATTGGTTCTTAGAACGCCGGGGAAACTGTCGCGTCGATCGGCGACTTACGTCCCATTGTGCGGTTAAAAGCCATCAGCTCGGGGAGAGAAAAGAGAAACAAATCGGTTTATTGTGCTCCGAGAGCGAGCGCAAACGGGTAGAACCAGTTCACGTGGGCGAAAAAAAGAAAAATACACTTTTCACAAATACTATATCATTCCTCGGCGTCCATCGTCATCCATCTCTCGGAAATTATTGCCATGCGCAGTGGGTGGATGTTTCGGATCACGTGTTTCGCAAAATATAAAACCATAAGAGCACGTATATATAAGTAATAAGCCTGACGGTTCGTGATAGTGTCTTCATGTCTGTCAATCCAACTCGGATAGCAGTGTCTCTCCTGCATTGAGCACCGTCAGTTATGTGAGTCAATTTATACGTCTCATCGTACTCATTGCACGCTGATTACTCTACATGTGTACATATACATTGGCGATTCATTATCGTACGTCATTGGCCGAGCTTATTAAATTTCAATCTCGTTACTCAACTGTTCCTCGTCACGACTGCGCGTATAATAATATTCGTTTAACATCAATCAGTACATTTTAAAAGCATTAATTCATCATCTGCATAATACCTGTGCGTACACCGTATATTGCAATATGATAGTTTCTAATTCTCGTTTCTTACTCTTGCGACTTCAGAGGAATAAAGTTTTTTTTTTTTTTTTATTCGCGCATTTCTAAAGTTTAAGTAAGAGCTCTTCTTTCCATTGTGTGATAATTAAAAAATCGTTTCTCTCTCCGCTTGTGTAATAGGGTCTGGGTATATATTCCGTATCTCGATATTTAAAAATCTTGGTCAGCTCTCTCGTCTAATCTCGAAGGAACATACGTTTCGGGGCTTGTCGATAAATTGTTACGCGACAAACAGATGTAAAAAAAAAAAAATTATGATTTACATACACCTTCTCTCCCAGCCGCCCATCGCCGAACGATCCGAGATTCGATATTCGTTCAAGGCAAACCTGGCCATTTTTTCGAGTCGCGGTAAATTAAGGAAAAAGGAACAGAAGTACCAAATGAGCGGAACGTTTTGAAAGTGTCACTTGCGTCAGTATTATTACCGTGATCGTCAACTAAAATGAATTGTTCACGAGCGGCGCGCTGCAATTAGTTTTTGCCGCGAGTGAAGTAACGATCGGGGCGAAAAGACGCAATGGAAAAAAAAAAAAACGCAATTGCATCGTTCATTCTAAAGTAACGCGACTAACGGATGAGTAAAAAGAGTTCGATTCAAAGTCAGAAGTTAGCGAGTAAGGCGCTCGCGAAACGGAGATCTTTATCTCCCGCTAAATTCGGCCTTGCGTGATGACGTACGTTGCGCAAACGGTTTAATTGTATACGATTTCGATATGGCAATTTTAACTTGATGTTTAGATATCGCGCACAAAATGATAATTTGCAGTCGATCGAATTAATTCAGCGTATTATCGGGGACGCGAATCGCGATAAGCGATCGACACAACAGAACGAATATTTTGAAACGCGCTTGGGATACTCGTGCAACGTATACTGTACACAATTGCTAAATGTCATAAATGCACGGTATTTCTTATATAAACGCGCAGTCATTTATTTCATTAAAGAGAAAGCTTTGTCGGCCCACGAAATACACATTGACTTGTACGACTTACATAACGATAAATCGCACGATGCGAGCGATATATCGTTTGATTTACCATTCTCTCTCTCTCTCTCTCTTTTTCTGTCATTTTTTCTAAAATTCTCGTGTGATTTTTACTACCATGAAATTCTACGACAGGGAGAGAATTTTTATGCTCTCGCCCCTCCGAGAGTGTAAAAATAAGTTATAGCTGTGCTATGAAACGCAGAATAAATGCTGCAGTCCCGATGCTAAATCAGAGCGAAATATCTTGCGGATGTCACTTTTCCCGCAAAGCGCGGATAACCGGTCCGTCGAATTTCGAATCGCGCGTCGATAAAAAATCGAGAAGGAAGCAAAACGATAATCAATGTGTTTTTCGCCTCGGTTCTCAGACAATTTGGTGCCCAGCCAGACTGTGCGCGGCTCATCCCTTCGCCCCCCCCTCTCTTTTTTTCCTTAATTGATGTCAACCTGAAATAATGTTTGTCTCTCATTGACTAACTAATAAAGGATACGGGGATAATTTTGTTGCCGTACGATGCATAATGCAGAGAGAAGAGGACTAGGTAAAAGCTGCGGGCGAATACATTGGCGCTGTTTTCTTTTTATTTCTTATGTCTTTTAAGATCTCAGTCAACGCGTCTCGCTTTTTTGCGCGTATCTTCTTCGTATTTCGTGGAATCGGGCTCATCCGATCGGTCGTACCGTCGGCATGGCGTCAACCAGCAGTCGAACCGGCAAAATCGGTGTTTAGTCACCGTATTTTCATTATACGCCTTTCTTTTTTCCCACCACCTAGAGGAACATCGTCGTATATACGGTGCAAACCGGTTTTCACGGGATTAGCAAATTTCGGTGGCATCAGCCACGACATTCATTGACTCGCAAATTGTTCAATGGAACTCGAGTTATCATAACGAATTATTTTGCCGGGTGGACGGCAACTCGGGCCCGCTGTTTTTCTCGAAATAATGTATTGTAAAAATATATGGGGCAGTGCTGCTCAATTCCAATGTCCAGGATTTTATATTTTTCTTCGTAAACGCCGTTGAAGAAGATTATTAAAAAGGAGCTAAAATTTCTCTTAACTACAAAAATGTTGACATTAGGAAATATTTCATGAAAAGTTCATTATTTTGAGACTCTGAAAAATTGAAAAACATCCAAGTTTTCGAAATGTCGCAGAAAAGCGTCAAAAGTTAATTAGAGAGAATCTTAAAAGTATCACGATGGCGTAGATTTTTTTTCACGGGTATAATTTACATATTTACATACGATACCGATGACTATTTATAGGGAACAAAGTATAAATAGTTGACAAGTGAAATTTATTTCCCATGGACAAAAATTTATCCAAGGCTTTATTAGTCTTCATCAGTTCAAATGGGTAAGTCGCGAAAATACTGTCTTAATTAAGACAATTATCTAAAACAAAACATACGATACACAGTAAAAAAAATAAAATATTCCAGAAAATTCACTTTAAATTTTAAGTTAAAATAACTCTAAAGTTAAGTTAAAATAACTCTTATTTTAAGTTATTTTAACTTAAAATTTAGAGTGGACTTTCTGGGACATGCAAAAATGTTAAAATTACATTTTATTTTTTACTGTGTAGTTATACAGAGAAATGTCATTTCCTGTGGCACTGCTACGGGTAAAGATGCCACTATGGATTTGGCAAACCACAGTTTGTGACTCCACTGCTTCCCGTTTTTGGTGACTGATGACGGCTAGAATTTTCTTATATTTGATATGAAGATGACTTCAAAGCCAGTCGAAACATTTGTTCATTTGTAATTTAAAGATGAATAAGTAATTTGTATAATATTAATACGATTGCGCACTTTTATCCGCGCTGAGACTCTCATTAGCCTAATTTCCAATTACTGTAAATTGTTTTAAATTTTCGAGAGTCCTGAACTAATTTTAATCGTTATTTATAGGAAATTGAATAATTAGAATGTTGCGCACGCGAATAACGAGAGCCGGAGTGGTTAGAACGAGAATCCAAATTTTTAGAAAATCACGTTCTCGATATATCGAGCGTCCAGCTTTTCAAAAATCACGAGTCATATACCGGTTTTACGGCGATACTTGAAGACTGGGACCACCCGTAAAAGATCGTGGCGTATAAAAAAACAAAATACGCGACACGCACGACTTCCGATTTTAGACAAGGCATCGTTAATCTGCAGCCCGTTCGCTGTTTCTTGAACGAAACGAAATAATCGGAATTATCCTTTTAGCGCGTTAACGTTCACCTGTTTCATGACTCGGAAACTATTATATCCGTTCATGTAACGTCATTATTCTAAAAATTAGCTCTTTTACAATGATTCAAGTTTAACTCTACTGGCGTGATAAAACGGCCAGCCGCTGCGTCGCTACAGCGCTACTGCGCTCATTAAAATCCCCGCCGCTTCGGTGACTCGTACGGAGTCTCGCTAGTTTCCAAAGCGCTGGGGATTTGAATGCGCGCGGCGGAAGTGTTCCTGGAGAGTAGATAGCGTGTAAAGTGAAAGATACAGTGGAAAGCAGAGATTTTTTTTGTATAAAAAATCAATAAGAGGTTTTATTAATGTTTTATTTTAAACACTGTTGACGTAAATATATTTAATAAGCTTAAATCGCTTTGAACTATATTCAGTTTCGTTCGAAGCTCATCAATTTAAACAGAAGATTTAATTTTGCGCTCTTGGGAGATATTTATAAACTTAGAAAGCGACAAATGCAAAGTAATGGGTTAGATGAGTATTCGAGCCTCAACTTTCTTCGATGTACTCTTGCTATTGATACGTGTCATCTATATGCATGTAAGCGCGACATACATATAATTACAGATAGCGATATAAGTTTCTTATCTCGAAGCAAGCATTTAGTTTGCAATAAAAAAAGTTTGTAGCATCCGTATGTTCCGGTAACTGTTCGATGATGATGATAATAATAATAATAATAATAATAATAATGATTATGACGTGTTTATGCAGAAGAATGTGAGTGCGCGACGCGCATCCGACATGCGAGAGAAAACTGCAAGGTGACTAAAAATCAAGAAGTCAAAGACTCCTCTCCGGAGGTGAAAGGGAACTCTGCCGGAAGTGCACTCGTGCGTACTCGAATGAGTTAGTCCTCGCTTGAAACGCATTTCCCATATGCTCAAGGGAGGTCGGTAGGACCTCGCTTTTCTCTCTCTCTCTCTCTCTCTCTCTCTCTCTTTCTCGAGGGAACGGCGGGTACTCGAGATTCTCATAAGACCGATTTCCGGGCTCCTTGAGCCGCGACTGACCGTCGTCGGCTAGGCCGGACCTGAAAAATGCACCAAGGCGGAGTGGTTCCCATATCGGCGACGCCGCCGCCGAGCTGCGGAATGCGTGCAATGAAACGCGGAGAGGGGTGATTTCAGTCTGCGAGCGTGTCCCTGAGACGCCGCGGGCACCTCGTCCGCTAACACAGTCCGTGCTTCACGTTGAAAGAATGAGAATTTTAATAATTATCTGCTTGTTCTTACACGAGCGAGAAAAATGTTTTTCCCCATACTTTTTTAACGCAATTTACGCACGGAATGTGCGTCGTTTCACTGTCATTCGTTTACGGGAAAGCGAGTAATTTATCATCTTGGATTCATTCGGCTCAATGTAACATGAAAAAAAAAAAATAAAAATAACTTAAATGAACGTTTATCCGATGGGTTCATCGTCTCGACAAACGGCAATCCGAAGGGAATCGTCAAAAGAAGAGAGTTCATTAAAGAACTATAAGAAGACAGGCCGTATAGAGCAAACCACAGAGAATTCAATTTGTTTCTGTCGAGTTTCACGGTTACGGACGCGCGCAGCCACGGACCGCAACATACGTATGTACGTACATACGTATGTACATTTGTGCGATAGCGTACGATCTTGTCACGATACGCGCCTCGTTTAAGCGTTTGCCTTTTTTTTTACGTCGGTAAACCGGAAGCGGACGGTAATAATTCAGCTCGGGGAAATGTATGCGTAGTTAAACGCCAAATAGCAGGCTTCATGCGTAAGGACCTGTCACGATTTTACATACGTTCCTACGTGTGATACGTGTGCGTCATGCGTTTTCGGAATCGGACTCGCGAGATGGATGTTTAAACAGAAGTCTTTCAAGCGAGAACAGAATTTATGATTTATGAGCTTCAGTTTTCGAAGTTTGTCATGTCCAATTGCAAGTGAAGAATTTCAGTGCGTTAATTAATTTATATATTTTATTAGGACAAAAGCTCGAAGCGTTTCTTAAGTGAAATTCGAAAAGACAAATATTTAAATACGTATACATTATAGATTTATTTAGCCATACATGTGCCGCTACAAACTTCCAATCTAATAGGTTATATACAAAAAAAATTAACTAAAAATCAAGTATTAAATCATTATTCCATGTAGCAAGAATATAAAATCTTCTTGGGAAGAATTTCTAATCTAAAATTACAGACAATTTGCTTACGTGAAAAAACAAAATTTCTTCAAAAGAAGATTTTATTGAAACAACGAATTGCTGATTTGTTATTGATTTTTTTTCTGTTTATAGCAACGAAAAAAATATACTTCCTGTTGTTGTATATTATTTTCCTAGAGTTTTCTGAAGCTTATAAAATCTTTTCTATTACTTTCTACATCACGGAGACGGCTGTCTAAGTTTTGATTCGTCACGACTGCTCGTCGCGTCGCGTCGGTTGTCTAAGGCAACGTGACAGCCGCGTGTCATACAGGCAGTTACGTTTTCCTGTTTGACAAACATGCCCACAAAGAAATTATATTTCTTTGTGTCGATAAACCGGAAACGGCGAGGCTAGACGGACGGGTACGTATAAATTAATGTTCGCGGCGAGACGCGCGACGAGAATCGCGGTACCTCGCGGCTGCGAGCGTCCTCGAGAGCGGCTATGTATTCCAAATGCCGCTTATGGCACTGTCCTCTCGTTTAGACCATAAGAGAAAGTCCGCTGAACATGCGTTAATGCCACGAGTGAACCATATTGCGCGATACGTGCACCACAGTCGCTTGCAAGATACAACGTTGCGCGTTAAATATTTAATTCTCAAAAAATAATTGAAAAAAATATATATATATATAAATTAATAGATATATATTATTTATCTACAGTGGAGCCTTCTATATCCGAAATAATAGACAAAATTGTTCGAATAAAGGAATTTTTGAATAATAGAACAAACACATTTTTATATTAAATTTTATTTATTCAAACAGAAACTTAAGTCTTTAACAAAAAGGATTTCATATATTCAAAAAAATTAAATTCTTTATGTAAAAAAAAATAATTAATTTCACAATATGTTATAACGTTCGAATAGTAAAACGTTCAGATATTAAGTATTCGGGTAATGGAACTTTGGATATGAGAAGCTCTACTGTATATTATATATCTGTTATATATTTATACAATATTCTCTTGTCGCATATTATCTTGGACGTTAAAACATATAATAATCATTTTTTTAATATTTTTTTCTTTTATTTTATACATCGAAGGAAAATAAAATATAATGATTTACGACGTTGATGAATTGTGTGTATTTAAGCATCTTCGTCATTGATACCTGAAACTGAAAGAAAGAGCCAATATTGAATTCCATTGAGTAATCATCTAGTTCAATACTTATATTCGGTAGTTTTTATCGACCGCAAACAGGGCAGCCTCTGTTTCGTGGAAATTCAACAGCTTGCCCAATAGCGCCTCATTCCGTTCTCGATATCGTCGATTAAACTTCGGCCACTAATGTACTTTTCTGTAAAGTCGTTCCTCGAGCCGCGTAAATGCGAGTCGTTTTAAATACGCTACGAAAGTAGAATTAATCGTTTGGACATAAAAAAAAAGAAATATATAGTAGCCTTGAAATACATGTGTCTCACTCGTTGGATTCTTATTCGTGGCTCGTCCGTCGTGCGACCGCGTATTAAATACCTCACTTTAATTCCGACGTGACATTGGCGTGATCTCGAAATATCTTCCTGCTTTGTATAATACAATTCTACCTCGCTTCTTCACTTCTCTCTCTCTCTCTCTCTCTCTCTATCTTTTCCTCATCAATGCATCGTACGTGCACACAGCCCGTGTGCATGCTCGATCGTACGTCGTTGCTACTTTCCTGACATGAACAGATTCAGCAGAATTTGGTAGCGCGAAAAGAAAGTAAAGGGAGAAAATCCGTTTGATCCGAATACGTAGTATTCTCACGACGAAAAGGAAAAGTAATGTATTTGGTAATGCATCGGGGAGATCTCTGAGAATTCGCGATTGCAACCAAATCGAGAGAGAGAGAGAGAGAGAGAGAGAGAGAGATTTCGCGGCGATCACATCGAAATATTGCAGCACATTAATAAGATGGATGGATGATCATCCATCTCCATTTTCTGTAGCTATTACCTACACTGTAAAATACTTTCCTACTTACCTAAAATACTTTCTGCGAAGTTTCATCGTTGGAAAATTCGTGTCAAGAGTTTCGGCGTTACAGGGAACTGAAGGATTTTTCGCGATCTCAGTCGGAGAAACTTTAACAGCGAAACCTTGTCTTTTACTTAATTTCAAGTGGACTCAACTTGAAAAAGAATCTCAATTCGAGGCTCCAGTTGTCAAGATTCAATGTTGAAAAATAACAAGCTGCGAGAAAGTTTAACAAGCTGAAGCGGATACCAGCTTGTAATCGAGAAGGCAATAGATGAATTATGTACCGGTATAATTTTACGATGTCTTTACCAAGTATCGGTGGAATCTACATCTTGGAAAACATCCGGCAACTTGCCGAGATTTAGTTCACGAGAATTCGTGAGCCTCGTAAAAACCTACGATTGCGTGTGGAACGGATTTATCTCTCGAATGAAACGTGTTTCCTAATATCAAGATCACGTCGCTATATACAAGCGTTCGAATTACACATTTTTTTTTCCTTTTTTTAATAATCTACATTTCGCAATGGAATTTTTGCACAGCTGAAATTTCAGCGTGACGAGGTACTAAGTAGAAGCAGCGGGTCCCCGGTAGTCGTGCAATTTCTCACGTTACTCGATCTGTCTCGACCGGTATTTTTGCATTCCGGAAGTAGGTAGTTTTCATTACTTCCTGCTGCCTATAAGCGTATGATGGACCGAAGGAAAGTCATTGAACGCCGGATAGGTGCTACCGCCGATTAGCTCGCTATTCATTGTATCCATCCGCTTTGCGAATGCGAAATATGGACGCACGCACGTTCGCACGTCGTAATAAAATTAGCGATTCTCCCTCCGTGAATCATAAAGAGCCTTCGACAAAGTAAATATCATAAATTTCCGCCAAGCCGCATCGTTCGAAATATATCGAATCAATTTTAATGCGGATAGTAAAATTAAGAACCGTTTGGCACCGGCATCCATAAAACGAACAACTTCCAAGAAACTTAAATTTGATATATTACCTCTGTCGCGAATCTCGCCGACACACAAAAAAATTACATATTATTAAAAGCGACCGAGCTGTTATGATAATGTTAGAGACCATTGGACTAACGTCCATTGGACTAACGTCGTCGCGGGAAAGAAAAATCCACTTGAATGAAAATTTCGTGGCGAGGTTACATTTCTAAAAATAGTTTATACTTAAAATTCTCAAGTCTTTCAACATTTTGCATTATGCATTCGTTACGCGCGAGTCGATCCTTTCTCTCGTATTTGGTCTACTTCCTACGCATCCGATAATTCAGCGTACAATCTTCGAGAGGCAATCACAGTTTCGAGTCTCGATGCGATATGCCGGTAATTCGCAATCCACCTGTTGCAATCCGCAACTATTGATCTACTTAAACACGAGAGCCGATTGCGCACACACTGTACATTGCAACGTACGAGTTATACGTTATTCGGATGTTGCGTTATAGGCGGCCGTGCATGATAAACATTGCACATAGCAGGTGAATAGATAAAAATTTGATACGGCTATCTCGGTGACCGCCGATCTCGCAGCCACTTTCCATCGCTTCCTACCTGCTCGATCCCGTAATTCTCGAGCTGATCCGAGAAGAAAGTAAACGAGCGTGGTGCACTCGGCGATGTATAAAATCGACTCGACTCTAATTTTCCCCTCGTGGATGGAATCGTGTCGATCGCCTCCTCTCGACGAGGAAGGCGAGGAATTGCTTTTCGCAATCGAGATGCCTCCCTCTCGCGCGTCTCTTTCTTTCTCCCTTCTCGATCGTGTGTAATACGATGAAACTAGTTGCCCTTTTACCTGGCTTCGTGTCTTCAGCTTTCAGCTTACGAGCGTAAAACGTTGGCATTTATAACCGGCAATTATACGGGCCCTGTTAATTAACGTCACGTAAAGAAAGAGAATCGGCACATTCGTTTTGCTCACCCACGAAACGCTGGACAGTAAAGCGAATTAGACGTATATACTGCGGACCTATGACCTGAAATTCCTCTCCTCGAGGTCGGACGAAAGTGATAACTCCCTTTGTCCATGTAAACTGGATTTTTATAACATTTTTATAGGATAATTTGATATTCGTTATTTTCTCGTGGCATATCTTTATGATTGCGCCATAGTTGGCTCTGATCTCATTTTTTACGCAAAATTTAACTTCATTAAATCAAGCAACTAATGAGGTAAATTAGACGCCGCGCGCAGAGCTCAATTTACTCGCGTTAATTGATTCTCTATCTGTGTATAATTTGGGGCAATTTTATATTTATCATTCTCTCGCACAAGTTGCTGGATCGCGGGACTTCTTCGTGAAAAATATCCTTTAGCACGACCAAATCAAGTAGCAGTAAGATAAATGAAATGTCACACTGATAATGCAAGCCATCGCCCAAACTCGTTTCCGCAAGGTCGAGTAAAAAAAAAACGATATATTATTCACGCGATTTTTAATTTTATAATTTGGCATGAGCCTCACATCTCAGATAGTTAGTCATTCTTTTCTTACAGCTATTGTGTGTTGTTAGCATCCCTTTTTTTTTTTAAGTTAAATGTGTTAGTATGCTTTGTAACTTTGTGCAAATTGCTAAATTTGACTCGAAAAAAACCAAACAACGGTAAACCTAATTAGATGTCATACTGAGAACGCGAACAATGGCCTAAATTCATATTCTATTGTTCGACTGGCACCTAGGTGAAAGCATTTCTTTTCTACGAACTAATTATATCCTGGATGTTTAGATGTTTGCGAAAATAACATTATAAAGATCATAATACGCGCAAGAGCTTTCGATTCTCTTCGTAGTGATTCATGAATTCTGAATGTTCTTCACGTTAATAGATCTTCATTCGCTATCAGCTATTGACATTTAATGTACAATAATAATTGTAATGATTTTTTAATTCAAATTGACGTAATTTAATTTCACAACTTAAAGCTTTCGCTGTGTATATATGAATGATTTATAAAATCCCACAAAATGTGATTAAAATTGATAAGTATGACAGGTTTGAAAATAATGAATAAATTTTGCTCGGTAGCAAAATTAAAAATTGAAAATTATGCGCATCACTATAGAGCCGATGTAATGTTACGAAGGTATATTTAACGGAGAACGAAAAATAAATAGAATGCCAATATCCTCCTTTAGAAATTCCCGCAAAATGATCGCTGTTAAAGATAACAATGCGGAGGTGCGCAAACGGTATACCCAAGTACGATGTAATCCCGTAATTACTTAATGACTGCATGAATAATTTTCGATCAGAGACGATCAGAATTCATAAACGAAGCGGCACAATGGATTCCCTCTCTAAACGTATAGTTGTGTGAATCTCGTTCCTCGTATTTCTCGTGGTTATGACCTATGAAACTGTCGTTATTGTTGCACGAAGGTCGAATATATTATTCGGTTGAAGATCATTATTTCTTGTTAAAACAACGAGACACGTGTTTTCTTTCTCCTTTACTGCCGTATGAGAAATTCCGTTGCTTTCGTTACTCCGGAGATTTCTCCGTCCGAGCTATTCTCTTCGATTCGCGATTCTTCCGTAATATTATAAAATTTAATCTCGGCAAAGATATGAATCGTAGAAAGTAAGTTTTTTCAAGAGAAAAAAAGGAGCTGTGTGGCAAGCGTTCACTGTGTTAAATATTTTTCTTTCATACATCTCGCTATTTAGAATATGATCAGAGAAATTAATAATTTATACAAATTATTTAAATGTAAAAAGAAATTATGTTATGAATAAATACGGAGATTTCTTCAAGTGTTTTATTTTCAACTACTCTTGAAGATTTCTATTGAAAAAAATCTTTTTGACACGTTCAGTATTATTTTCTATATTAAATACTTTTTTCATTCAAACAAATTGCGATATTTGTAATAGATAATACGTTTCAATATTTAAATACATTTCGATTCTTATTTCACTTGTACTGAATTCAAATTAATTATATGAATTTATTAAATACTTTTAATATTAATAATTAATCTGTCATATCAATCTCATACAAGCTGTATTCAAATATCAAAAGACACATTTTATGAAACTTGAGATTAATTTACATAAGTAGCGTATATTATTATCTGTTTAGTACCTTTAATTTATTTTTAATGATTTTGATTTCTCCAAATATTAAATTTTATATTCCGATTACATTACATGCTAGTCATAATGATATTAACAATCCAAGATTATTCCTATAAATATTCACTAAAATTGATTAAAATTAGCAGTTAAGTTGATTTAACTTCATCTAAATTTTTTTAGCTATACATCCAAAAAAGATAACTGTCTGAATTTTAAAACCGACTACTGTGAACATGAGCAAAGTGAATTTATATCGCGCTATTTTGCATTTCGAGTTTTAATAATAAAATTTTCATTTTAGACATTGCAATAATTTTGAATCTTGTCGCGTTAAGAATCTTTTTCAAAACTTTACCGCTCTCTTGGGGAAAAAAATTCTCAATCTATG
The DNA here is from genome assembly GCF_016802725.1 of Solenopsis invicta. Lineage (NCBI taxonomy): Eukaryota > Metazoa > Arthropoda > Insecta > Hymenoptera > Formicidae > Solenopsis > Solenopsis invicta. The sequence goes on from NC_052665.1 coordinate 5,529,205, forward strand.
TTCGGAAACCACGTCTCTTTTTTACTGAGAGATATATCAACCAAACATTCAGTTAAATGGCGATCAAGTGACTTTTGTAGTTACTGCTACCAAAAATTTAGTTGTAACATTTAACGAACCATTTGGTCGTAGTTAAAAACAATTGTTTAATCAAAACTACACATTTAATAATTATAATTATCAAATTTATTTCATCACCATTTGTCTAAACGTTCGGTCTATTTCACAAAATATTTCTCAGTATTCCGTCTCTCTCCGTGATTAAGGATCGACGAAAACGCCTATCTCGCAGATATATCCTGTGTTTCGCGTATATCTGAAGCTTCTGACACGCGAGTCTATTCGGCGCTAATTCGATGCAACGAAATGAAACTTTCCTTCCGGGATCGCCCCCGTCGTACTCGCGCGCTCTCGTTTCTCCACGCGGTGCACGGCAGTTCTCAGTTTCATGCATGCGTGAACTCATCGCGACGGTTAGTTTCGATTCTTCATTTTCACGTTTCGCCCCGCCGAGGGTGTGGCAAAAGAAAAATTATATAATTTCCAGGATTTCTTCACCGCACCGGCCGAGGTTTCCTCCGTTCGCTTGTAAAAAATTAGACGCGACCTCACGCTCCTTTTCTTCCTTGCGAATCGGAGGGGTGAGGGCGGGGGGGGAATGACGTCGAGATATGAATTTTATTTCGTTAATCTCGGTAAATAGGCAGGCATCGTCCCAATTAATTTTTCAAGGCTCGGAAGAAAAAGAATGTATGTAAATAAATAAGTATGTAAATAAATAAATGTCAAGAGCGGCGACGGAGTTTCAAGTGTACGACGCGACTTCTTCGCCGCGCTCGTCATGTTACATCGAGCGCGCTAATTACCCTCATTTCGTTTTCATTAACGAGACAACGATATTTTCTGTTTCAGCGATGTGACGCAACCAGTCGGGAATATTTTTATGCAAAATGACTCGCGCCCTTGTCCTTCTCTGCATGGCCATCATTCTACCTCTCGTACGATGCCACAAGGTAAGATCGCAGTCGGGTATCGTCAAGACGTCCAAGGACACGCTGTTATCCCCGTGCAATTACCTCTTTAAGACAAAGAGTGCTCGCGGGCGCGCGCGCGAAAGGATAATTCTGTTGAATTATAAAAGCGAACGGCCGCAGAATGCGACGACGACTCTAATTCGCGTTAATCACGTCGCTGCGAGGTAAATTCACGGTACGCGAGCAGCGTCTCTTTTGATTTACACGCGTGTCTCTATCTACTCGAGTACCCTTCCCTTTTCTTTTTTTCCGTTTGTCACATTAATTTTGCAGAATATAATTTTAACGCGCGCTCGTGTGCGTACGTTGCACGCGCGAGCGCGTCTCGTTTTCAAGGAGTTTCTCGCGACTGCGCTCTTTTAGTTCGCTCGGACTTTAACGCTGTGGCGCTTGAATATTATTTAGCGCGATTACGGCACGGGAGGAAATTAATTGGCCCGAGGCTCGGTAATGTGGGAGAGAAGGAATTAACGACGCCTCGTAATTTTAATCGTTACTCGCGGTTAATGCTGGGTGCGCCGACAATTTACGAGGGAATTATTCCGACGATCATCGATTATCGTGCAGTGATTTGCGCGGGGCTTGCAAACGACACGGTATCTCTTGCCATAATGCCTTCTCCTGTCAGCTTCCTTCTATGGTCATTACGTGTAACAAATGTTATAAATCGTGTATTTATCGGGCTTGTACTTCACGCTACTTTCGTTAGTAATCAAGAGTCGATGTAAAGAAATATAAATATACGAAGGCATTCCTAAATTTGAACACTGCAACGCAGGTGTTTCCATACTCAAGTTTTTCAATACATTTGTCTCGTTACACTAAAAGAAAAAAAAAAATGACGTTGACACGTAGATTTCCAAGTATCACAACAAAAATTTATCGCTATTTTTTTGCGTTTCTTAAAATATTGTTACATTTAGAATTCATAGCAACAACATTTAACAATACTTTCTATAAACTTGGGTCTTATTGTATACAAGTATTCAGTCAAATTTTGTACCAAGCATGATTGGCCTTAATATAGACGCCACAGAAAAATTTCTTTTCTTTCCAAATTTCACAAACGATTCAGATATAAATTGCATCTGTTATTTAGATATTGATTAAAATATCAAACATACACAATATTTGCTGATCATTTATCTACCTTAATTAATTTTTTGCAGTCAAAAAATTGCGACTGTATCTGCAGGATCTTTTTTTTTATGTATTAAATGCTACTCGCCGAATTCTCGAGATTGACAGGATACTATAGTGCGCGAGACGAAAAGAAACTTGTTAAATGGAGATTAATGACACCGACAATTGTTAAGCGTCAATAGTAACTACCTCATAATTAAGAAAGCACGTGAAAAAAGAAAGAAAGGATTACGATTAATGGCACGTTACGACTCAGCGACGCGTCGGTTGAGCGCGTCATCTTGTCGTAGATAATCATCACGAGCGTGGTCAATGGCCGGCTCTCCTCTAACTTACGTAAGAACCTCGCGTACGAAATTGCGATAAAATCATCGAACCATTCGACGTTGTTTAGCCACCTTACCTTGCTTTCGATTTTTTTTTTTTCGAGAAATGTAAAATAATCACGCAATTCTTATTGCCAAGTCCGACGCGACGTATATGATAAAATGATTGGCAATCAGAGTGAGAAAGCGGTAATCGAGATAAAAGATGTTCCGTTAAGACAATGACGATACAAAAGTTGCCAATTTTCAGTCGTTAATTTTAAATTTGATCCTATAGATTGTAATATATTATTATACAAGTTCTATTTGTACATACGAGGAACAGATTTCATAAAGCGTTTTGTCCAAAATTTTATTTTTTGAGTTAGACTTTTTTTTAATAAAGATAAAACTGTAGGAAATTGACTTTTGACATCGCATTATTTTTTTAAACATTTTACGTTTTACTGATTAGATTATTATTTTCTGTAAAGCGCGTGGTTTTCTTGTGGTTTCCTTTCTCGTTTTCTGAAAATTGTAAATTTTATACAAAACACGTTTTGAAAGTCTACATTTCATGTAAATAAATAAATATATATATATATATATATATATACAATATATAGAGAAAGTTTATGAGAAAATTTATAACTCGGACATTCGCATTTCACGTGCAATCAAGATTGATTAAAAGGCTATTCATGAACAATAATTACAGTAATATCTTCATCTGAATGTCTGTTGCTATCTTGTATTTTTTTCATACAGATCAGAATATCATCTATCGGAATATAGTACATATAATACATAATATGCATTTCTTGATTTAATTTTTCTCTACACACATACACACACACATGCACACATCTGTATCGACGCGGCATCAATATAAAATGCAACCAAACATCAAAATAAAATCGGAAGCAATGTATGTAATAAATAAATAAAACAATATAGCTCGTAGAAATTTTAAAATATATACCGCGGTAAACGCATAAAACATACATAAGCAATAATCTATAAGTCACGAATGATAGTAAAAAATATCTAAAGGTTATCGACGTTTAAATCACAGGTGCGCCTCGTGATTAAACGTCCACGTGCACGAGCGCGTGTCTCGACCGGCAAAGCGCGAAAAATTACGATGGAACGCGAATGTCGATAATAGACACGTTAAACATTGTATTTGAATAAAGAGGCTTCTCTCTCTCGATGGATCGTTGAATCATTCGCGGATAAACATTGCGGACCGGTCAGTCGACGGCTCGCAGGCTTACGTAAATCTCCGGTCGTTAGGAAACGATACAAATAATTACTTTCAGATGAGAAACGCGCTCCGGCGATTTCCGGTAGTCGTTCCACATGATTTACATGATTTTGCGATGTACTTGTTGCACTGAGCAGAGAAAGAGAGAGAGAGAGAGAGACTGAAAGCGAAAACCGGAATGCTCCTAAGCCAAGAGAGTAATCTACTTTTCACGGGAGGAAAAAAAAGAAAGACGGCGTTTCTATCGATCAGCGGTTATGCTCGCAGCCGCGTGAAATACATTACGATTAAAACTTGTGTCACGCTTGACGGGTATTACAAAATTCATTGTCGGGTCTGAAACCGTCCTGAGAAATCGTCTCGATTATTCGTCATTCAACCTGACTCGTAGAATCGCTCGTGCACATGTGACTCGAGACAGATTTAAGGACGTATCGGACATCCGGTGCCTACAAAGTAAATAAAATTTGGAAACATATTTAATAATAACAATTCAAATAAACTATATACATATCAAAGTTGTATGAATAAGATTATATGTTTATTTAATAACATATTTTTATAGTTTACTGTATTTGTTATTAACAATAAAATTATTTTTTTACATTAAGAAAAATCACAATTTTTTGGTATTTTACAAGTGCTTTAAATATTCAAGACGATTCATACAACGTTTTTGTGTATGAATTGTAATTGTCTAGGTAATCCATGATTGTCTAGCTAATTTTTACAAATAAATGAATAAATAAATTTTGTTTATTTTAAAAAACTGATCTCTGTGCATCATAATAAAACTTTACATAAATAATCTTAAAATTCAAATAATTTTTTCATTTTCTTATTTCATTGTTTCATTATTAATTATATTTTTATTACGGCACTTGTCTAGCTACTTTCAAATGCAATATAAAATAATCTATAATTTTTTTTCATAATTTTCTTATGGTTTTGAGAAATGTCAAATACATCCTTAAAACAATTCTTACATTAAATGAAGAGTATCGAAGAAACTAGGGTTACTATAGGTGTTCAAATTAATTCGGTACTTTTTTTATAAAGTACAAAATTTATAAGCAGTCAAAAGAAAGTAAAAAATGTTTTAAAAGTTTTAATTATCAAAATAATCACCATTATTGTCTATAACTTTGCTCCATCTTTCAGGCAGCTCACGAATGCCATCGTCAAAAAAACTTAATGGTTTACAGTCGATAAAATCTTTAATGCTTTCTTGAATATCTTCCACTGTGTTAAAATAATACGAATCACCCATGCGATACTGAAGTGCCTGGAACATGTGGTAATCCGATGGAACTAGATCTGGTGAATGAGGCACACGAGGTAGAATTTCCCAGCCCAAATTGCAGATGACATCTTTCATTGCCTTCGCAGCATGTGGCAAAACGTTGTCATATTGCAAGATGACTTGCCTAGTTTCTTGGTCATCGCACGGTCTCTTCTCTTCCAATGCCTTCTCCAAATGGATAAGTTGCCGTTGGTAACGTTCTGCAGTGGCTGCTTGATTAGGATCCAGTAACTCGTAGTACACTACTCCTTTGGTATCCCACCAGATACATAATAAAACTTTCTTGACACGAATGGAATTCGACGTCGATTGTTCGTCGAGGTCCGCCCACAATTTTTTATGTTTAGGATTGTTATATAATATCCATTTTTCATCACCCGTGACGATTTCATCCAAAAAATCACTCTTTTTAAACCGGGTCAGCAAGGACATGGCTGTGTCAAACCTTCTTTCTTTGATCTCCGGGCTGAGGTTCTGTGGAATCCATCTGCCCTCCTTTTGAATCATTCCCAGCTGCTGTAAGCGCATGTGCATGCATTGATAGGTTACTCCAAATTGCATTGAGAGCTCCTGTTTGGTTTGAGAGGCGTTTTCATTCAATAACTGCCTGAGTTCCTCGTCTTCGAACTTCTTAGTTTTGCTTCCTCGATCCAAAAGACTAAAATCTCCAGCTCGAAACCTCTGATACCAGGTACTACACATTTTATAGCTCACAGCGTTCTCACCTAGAGCGGAACAAATCATTTCCGTCGCTCTGTTAACATTTTTTTTTAACTGAAACGCGAAGAGAATGCAATGCCTCAAATGCTGCTTCTCGGGTGTCGTCATGTTTACTAGATGTTTTGGCACGTTTATATTTTGATCACCTATCATTTAAAGGTTAGGTACCGTGAGCTTCGCCGCGTGCGATCATAGATGGAGAGACAAATCTCTCCGCGGAATTTTTATACGCATGCGCGAACTGCTACGTCATCGTCGTCATCGACCACGTGACCATCTTCAACATAGGGCGCGTTCCACTTGACGCTTTGCAAATTAATTCATTCTTATTGTTTATTGAATATTAAACAAGGACGAATAATGTTCGCGGACGTTGAGTGGAACTCTGAATACTCGTATGCGCAGGTGCAATGCTAGACGCTTTTTGGAATCTGTGTACTTACATATATTTTTTAAATAACAATTTATACAAAAACCCAAATTAACGAGCAAGCGGATAGGTGTCAACTTAATAAATTAACTTTGATTTCGCACAAGTATCTACTAGATAACTGTTCCGACTCTACGGAATTCTCCTCAGCACAAATATATTTTTAAATAAATTAAAAGAAAGCGTCACACAATTTTTGTAGTTTAATTTATACGTAACGTTGCTGCAATCCGTTATCCTCATGCACCTTGACGCAAGATATCGTATGAATATTCTAGATATCGTACGAACATTCGCACAATATCGTGATATCGAACGTATATTTGTAAAATAATACAATATTCGTTCGATATCTTGTGCTGTTAAGGAGAGTTTGTGAAATCAAGTGAGTTAATATATCTAATATGTATGTTACACACGGTATATTAAAAAAAAAAATGAAAGAGAACGTCGAGTGTTTCGCGAAATCACGTTTAAACGGAAATTTCGGGCATTCGGGCAGGCTGATATCTTGTCGACGCTTTGTTAGGAGCGAAACGTTCGCTCGTGGCGCAAATCGATTAGACTCTCGATCGGAGGCTCGGCAATAATGAGCGAAAGTGATCGACCTTAGAACTCCCAGGGGCTTCGATCGATTTCCAGCTGCAGCTTGCTCGATTCCTGTGACACGGCGCGCGAGCAAACGCCGCTGTGAAATGGTATGGAGGCAGACCTTGAAACGCGATTGGAAAACAGAATACGCGTGCATACCCGTTAATTACGGGCCACCGCTGTAAAACCGGACGGTCTACGATTCTGAGAACACTTGAAAAATCGCTGTCCTGACCTGTGCGAGCCTGTGCCAACTATTCACAGCGAGTGTCAAGACGGGGGAAAAAAAAACGTTGAATAAAATTTGCATACTGATGCACGAGCTATAAATAATGTAATTTATTTAACTAGACAATTGTTAATTTTGAATACGTATAGAACAATCGTTGCGCATTTTGATTTATAATGCCGGATGAATTTTGTTTTATTTTATTTGTATATATAATATGAGCAATGATGGTATTCCCTTTCTATTTAATAAAAGCCTCTTGCAATCATTGTAATTGCTGGATACGTTGTTATTTAATCGCTCTTACTGCCTGCATTGTGAAACGCAAAATTTCAGTCGTGGATTAATCTACAAATTCCGAGCCGTGATAGTTCTACCGTTCGTGATGTAACTTTTTACAACACGAAACGTGATGTCTTTTTGCCGACGGCGTTACCATTCCCGATTACGGTATCCATTTTGCTTCACTATTCCCACGATATTGGTACGACGCGGACAATACACTGTCCGAGAGATCGTTTCGGTCGGTGGAAACAATGGATAAAAAAAAAAAAAAGAATAAAATAAACGAAACTGTGAAGTCACGGAACTGTCGAGACGCGCGAGCGCAAAAAAAAACGTACGAGAGAGATGTAATAACCAATAGTAACGGAATTGCGAATACCGGAAGCTAGAGTTACTTGCACAAAGGATATATCTCGCATAAATTCTTTCTCTACCGCGTTCATTTCTCTGCGCGAATAATTAGCGAGTATTTTCGCGCGCAGGAAACGTCAGACAAATTAGCAGGGGTTCCTTTCGATCTATCACTTCGATCGATTCGCTTTTGCGCCATTGTGTTACACGTCGTTTCGCATTTAGGAAACTAATCGTACGTAATAAGCGTCGTGATCGATTCGGCGGCGTATCCCATCGCGGATTATTTATTCGCGAGTCGATCGATAAAGCGCGCCGAGATTACGACGGTCGCGATCTCGATTACGTAAGAATATTGCGACACCCTCGCGCTCACCTAAACCCATTTGTGTTTCAGATCCACGAGCACATGACAAGGGAAGAGATGCTATCGGTGTTCTACACGGGACACGAGTCCGGTAATAACTGCAAAAGAAGTAACTTACGCGTTATCCTTTCGGTTTTTCTTTCTTTTTTTTTCTTTTTTTCCAACACCCCATCGGCATGGTATTGAAAAATCCATCGGGCCATCAACTAACGTGATTCAAACGCAGAAATGCATTTTACAAGCGCGTTGAGGATAATCAGATGCATGTTTTAATTTATCGTTCCTACGAGGCGTTTCATAATTAATGGAAATCGAATGCATTGCATTCGATTGCGTTTGTTCCACGGGAGACTTGGAGTTTTGTTTTTCCGTAAGTGGAAATATCAAGGAAAATCGGAGTTTTATTCACGCGGAATGATGTCAATAGAGAGCCAGACACAGGATACTCGAGCGTACAGTAATATATTCATGCAATGAACTATATATACCTACATATACCTAAGTGTAAGTGCGTCGGTTTGCGATTTAGACCATCTACAGTATAAACAGAAAATGAGTTGCTATAATGTAAAAGAATCCGGACGTAATTCGTCTGCTATCTATAGTATGATTGCAACAATACAGTCTAGTGAAACATCAAGATGTTAAGTTGTCACGCAAGTTGTCCGTAAAATAAAAAATTCCACAGCGTTAACTCATTTTTCGTTTACACCCTGAGAGAAAAAATTGTAGTGGTGGCAACTATAAACGGACAGCCATACAAATTTTGTTAATAGAATTATAATATATAGTTAAGTGAACTATATTATAGTTATTGCAACTAAATTAATCGTTAAGAGAACTAATAAAAAAATAGTTATAGTACGCTAAATAATACAGTCATTACAACTATTTTATATTAGTTATTTTCTTAATCATTAACTTTGTTGCGATAACTATAATATAGTTCACTTAACTATATATTATAATTGTATTAACAAAATTTGTATGATTGTTGCAACTTAGTTATAGTTGCAACTTATAGTTGCAACTACTACAAATTTTTCTCTCGATGTACTGAAGATGGGTCTGTCGCGGATCAAAACTTTATACGTATTTTATACTTATGCGTAATTCATTACAAGAATATCTGGCTCTTTATTGGTATCATTCTCCGCATGATTAAGATTTAATTCATTGTAGCCTAATTGCGGACAATTTTATAATTTTAATTCAGAATTTTATATTCCTCGGAATATACTAAATCTATTGACTAATTCTGTCGAGATAAAATCCATGCCGGGTTTTATGACGAATACATTCTATCCAAAACCTTATCCACGTGGAACTGGAATCTTCCTCGAATTCGCATACGCATTCCTGGTAAACAGAAAAATCAAAAATCAAAAGTGCAAATATTTTTCTTGCTCGACAACGGGCCGTTAAACTCCAGTTCTCCGACATGAATCATACTCGATAAATATTCATCTCGATTCCATCACTCGAGAGTCACCGCTCTGTCGGTCTTAGAAAGGGTCTCTGTCGTCGGGCTTCGGTATTAAATGACCGTGATTTTTTCAGTGACAGCCACGCTCAGCATGAGGTATCGTTTGATAGGAGCCATTAATTCTAAAATGCTAATTGCAAACGCGTAGCAGGGCGTTACGTAAAATGTATCTTTCGAGAAATATTATTAGCGATTAAATCAAACGGGAATGCCTTTTTTTTTTTTTAAACACATCTCGCGGAGGAAAGATCTCGCTGATCCTAAAGCGCATTTTGCACCTTGAAACCGTAGTGCCGCCGTACGAAGTCGTGCCTGTGTTGCACACGGTGCATAAGAGGAGCGTGGACGCGAAGCCACAGATTCACCTGAAGGCCTTCGGCAAAGATATCAGGCTTTCGTTGAAGCCCACGGAAGGACTGCTGTCGGCCAACAGCCTGCCGATGTGGACTGTCACCAGGAACGCGTCGCAACCGGACGGCCTTCGTTACGAGAGGGTGAAGGATGTAAGTGATCTTCCTTCGGCATATTTAATCACCGAGATTTTTTTACAATTTCTCCGAAATTCTCGGATCCTCCTCGTCTCTCTCGATATTTTATCGTTTATATGTTTGTTTAACCAGCGTCTCTAACGATCCGTGTTTCTAATTGTTCTAGGTCAACGTGGATATCGGTGACATCTATCAAGACGCGAAGAACATGGCTTCCATTCTGCTACACCGAGACACGAATGGGAAAGTGCGCGTTGTAAGCGGCCATTCTTTCTTAATGCTCCTTTCGTCACCACCCTATTATTGCGGGTCGTCTTTCGTCAACCGACGCGACTCGCTTAGGACCTGTGTTATAATTATAGCAATATCGCAATTCGCCGTACCGCACGGCGTAACATTTTTACGACGATCAACGTAAGGCGTAACTACTGACAACAATCGTCAGTGCAATCGTATGGGCGATAGAAATTAGCGAGAGATTCGTTGGACGCGCGATCGACTCTTACCACGCTTCGGATTACAATCTGCGTCTTACGAAAGTGTAGAGTGCGTCTCGTTTATATTTCTGAATTTCTTCCTAAAAATGCTCATATCGCTCATAAGATTAATTTATGATCAAGCGGAAATGAAAACGGTGGTCGCGTACACCCGATGAGCACCAATGAAAATTTATTATAGGTAATTAAAATGTTGAAGCAAGTGACTGGCTTGCCGTTTCGTGGAATATGGCGTTGTCTCACCGTGAGTTATGACATGTATATTTTATGGACACCTATACCGAGTATTTCGTTAGCCTCGCGTAACAGTCGTAAACTGTTCTTAGCAGATGAGCGAGGCCTAGCCGCATATTTAGTTAACAGTCGCATCGCTTGCTTAAATTCGAGATGAAAATCTTCCGTGGACTAACGTTGGCAAGTCCATTTTGTTTCGAGCAATTGAGGAAGAGAACAGAGGTTCTCTTTTTAAGCGAAATAAGCGCGACAGTATTGTCCTCCACTTGGATTTGAAAGGACCGTAATGAAATCTTAATTTTCAGTTTCTCTCACAATGTCTGTTAGATAATTGAATGGAGTGGCGTGCCGTCGTTAACAGCCGCGGCATTAAAGTTACCTAAATACCGGCGATATCGCGGTTTTGACATTTCGATCTTACTCTCGCAACCCGACGTCCTCCTCACCTTGGTCGCGACGAAGTCTCGCGTGAAGGGTATTGTGTCCACGAGGTAGAAGCCAATAAACTTCTTCGCGTCGGTCCTTTCGCCGCGGCCTGCAATTTCGAGAGAGAGAGAGAGAGGACGTTGTATTCCTAATAATTTCGCGTTCAAACAAGCGTGACTCGGTTTTCTCTTACAAAGCTCTTAATTGAGCCTCTAGAAAGGAAACGGCTACACAAGATATTTTGCATTTATCACATGTATCATTTTTAATCCACGAAATCTTCGGGGGATTTACTCGACACCGGATATCGCAATTATTCGCGAGGGGTCAACTTACAAAACTCCTCGATCACAAACTTGGAAAGTTTGAGGAGAACCTTTAAATCACGAGAAGACTATACTCGATCGAAAGCAGATCTTCGTACTGATTAATTTTCTAGATGAATTTACATTTACAATTTAATTTTGATGCTTACAATTTTCTGAGAATTGTATGACGCGAATTCTCTCTCTCTTTCGTACATTTAAAAACAAAGTGGATACACTAATTGACTGTCCCTTCACCGCTCAATTGAATTAATTCTAATTGCCGTTGCTCTCGGGACGTTTTTGCACCGCGACAGAAGTGAATTTCGCACACAATCGCGTTACATGTGCGTCGAACACGTCCGCGTGCTTTACCCGAAAGGTCGGGACGATCTAAATTGCGCTATTACGCGCGAGATCATTACTCGCGATGCAAATGCGAGTAATATAACTTGCGCGCGGGCGAGAGCACGGATGTATTACAATCACGCGTTATGTCTTGCGGGAGAGTCGTGAAAGTTAATTGTCCGCCGGTAAACGAAAAAAAAAGAACCTCTCGTTCACCGAGGGGATCCGCGACGGAGTTAATCTCTCGGCGATTCGCGCGTGGGAGTTCCCAATGAAATTTTAATGAAGGCAAAAACATAATATCGTCCAAGCGCCGGGCACGTATACATAATACCATCTACGTTACATAACGCGCCGTAAAAGTGTTGTGTTCTAAGTGACCCCGCACTGTCCTGACCTTTCGCTTTCACTCCCCCACCTTCGGAGATCCGAGTCCTGACCAGTGCACCACTCGAGCCGACCGCAGATCGAGCGGCGCGATCGCGTCCGGATTGGGAATACCGAGAGTAATTCGACTCGCTGCAAAACACGCTCGGTCTTGCCCGGCTCCGATGGAAACGCTCGATTTAACATGCCCCTCAACTAACGCGCCGTGATTCATACACCGCGATATTTATACGTGCAATATTCAAATCTTACACAATTTGGAAAGAGAAAGAGAGAGAGAGAGAAAGAGAGAGTCGCGAGCGGACACAAGTCGTCTGATAATTATAGGTATCGGGCTGAATTTATGCACGCCGCCCTGGAAATGTTTCAGCGATCAAACTTACGACTAGTTCGCTTTGAATCGTTTTAAGGTTTCTGGTGATTATGGAGATTATTAATGTTAATCTGTCAGTTTTCAAGTTTATTCGTTGTACCATGCTCAAGTCATATTTTTTCTTGATTTATTATTGTCTTCACTTATGCAAAGTTTATGCATAGGGAAAAACATATGTTTATCTGTTAAAAGCATCGCAGCTGCTCGGAAAGAGAGACTGTTATCAGTTACATTTACAGTCAGTTAATTACGAGGAAGTTTATGCTGCAATACGCGACTACTTGAATGCAGTTCACGCAATCTAGTCGTGAATCATTTCTTAAGGACGACCTTTTGGCATATTTTTTCTTTAAGAAAAGAAGAAAAGAAGGAAGAATATTAAGAATGAAGTTTCGCCATCTGCTTTCTTAAACGAACAATAGTCACAAGAGAAAAGTAATAAATTGGAGATATAATGACACACATAAATTAGGTTTTCTTTAATTCGCAAAAAAATGTTGTAATCCGAAGTCGGATGTTTCCAGTTGATTCTACATTACATAACGGCGTTCGTGCGGTGCTCATTTAATGGGCTAATTAAGTACCTGTTTAATTATTCTATAAAAGTATACATCTTTTTCTCAGGATGGGACCATCGGTTCAGAATTAATTATCCGGCCACTGCCAGAACGGGTTCTAGAAGAAGTAGTGAGCAAAACGCCAGCCCTTCACGAGCCCGAATTACTGCCCAACGTAACTAGTAGCGAGGACTTGGAACGTACAAGGAACGTACAAGTCATCACATTGTTTTCAAAAAAGTGGATCGACCCGTCGGCGATGAGTATAGCGACTTTTGTGAGTGCCATATGGGTCAGAACTCTCGCTTCGACTGCGTTCGAAACGGTTGTTTAAAGATCTAGTTATGTAAAAAAAAGAAGGAAGAAAAAGAAAAGGGAAATCGTGAGACCGCAAGTGTAAGTTATGAATATTTTCAGCGCTCATGGAACCCGACCACTTAGCCAAGAGATATAGGATTAAGCGTTCGATCAATAGCAGATCGAGACGCGAGGCACCGTACGTCATCTACCCGGAAATCCTTTGTATTGTGGATTACGATGGGTACAGGTGAGAGTCGGCTGATGCCACTATATTGGAGAAGTGTGCGAGTGACTGTTATTTTTCTCTCGCGCGCGAACATTCCGCGAACATCTGCATTGACATTTATAATCTCTCTTGGCGCGCTTAAACGGACACGATCTTCTCGTTTCAGATTGCACGGCGGCGATAACGTACAGATAAAGAGGTACTTCGTGTCCTTTTGGAACGGAGTTGATCTGAGGTACAAATTACTGAAGGGTCCAAAAATACGTATCAGTATAGCGGGGATAATTATCTCACGGGTAAGAAAAAAAAACTGACAGCAAAATTAATTCTAGTTATTTCTAGTTGATTACAATCTGCGAAATCAATCAGATATTTTATCGAAATATGTAAATAATAAAAACTTAGGGAAACGCTCGTATTGTGATTAAACACAAAGTATAATAATAATCGGTTAGATTAACGAGCTAAATTAAACAATTTAATTCAAGATTTAATTTACAATAAACATATGAAACAAATTATGTAGGAACGTTTCGGCTCTACTTAGCCTTCATCAGCCTATTAAATTCAATTATAATACAATTAGAAGTTTGTTTTTACAAAAGAATTTTTCCATCTGTTTTAAATATAACAAATTTTCCCTAAACTATCTTAAAAATGTCGCGTGTGTCGCATACCGCGAAACATGTAAATCCCATTGAGCAGTTTCCACGATTGTTGAGCAAAAAAAGAAGCGATCGTCGGAAATCGAAACTGCAACCGAGTTGAAAGCTGCAGTCGACGCTTATGAACAAACAAAATTGTATTATTGTCAGGGGCGAGACGCGACGCCGTACTTAGAAAGGAATCGCGTGGGAAGAGACGCAATCGACTCGGCAGCCGCTTTGACTGACATGGGCAAATATCTTTTCCGGGAGAGGAGACTTCCTGTATACGACATCGCCGTCGCCGTTACAAAGTAAGAGTGCCCGATCCGTAAAGCGGCCTACGTGCAGTGCTGTAACTTGACGGCGAGTCACGAAAGTGCCCGCAGAAACGATAAGCTCTCCGATATAATCCATACGTCTCTTTTTACTTGTCAATCCAACGAGTACTCATTAACGCTTTACGTGACGTAAACGAGAGAAGCGCTACGCATTGTGAACGAGCGTTGAATTCCTTACAAGTATTCAGTAATTAATTTCAGTATTCCTCCGTTTCTCTTTTTGCGTTACGACCGATAATATTTATTATAATTCATTCGTCTTATTCTCTCTGATGATTTCATACTCTCGATTTTTATTCCGCAAAACAGGTATGATATGTGCCGTCGTAGGAAAGGCGGCCGCTGCACTAAGGGAACTGCCGGTATGGTTTATTATATAGTGATCACGCTTTATTCTTTATTTATTTATTTATTTATTTTTTCGTAATTTATGTAATGGTATTTTTGCTAGCTTGTACATAGTTGACGGTACACACACGTAATAATGGTATGTAGTCTAACAGGTATAGTAGGGCGTTGTTAGTGGATGTCTTGAGAGATTACTGAGGGAAGATATTCTTCTGTCGAGAAATTTGAGACGAAGCATGTGTCAATCAGGCGGGCAACATCGCGATCTAATTAATGCAAGAAGCCCGTCGCCCGCTGATACAAAAAAAAAAAATTTTGGACAGAAATATCTTCCTTGCGTGACACTCCGTGTAATCCAACCAGTGAAATTAGGGACTTGTAATCGGTGTTTGCGAGACAGTGCACTTGTAATTCACCAGAGCTTTTTACGCACACACGCTCGAGCAAGGAGGAGCGAATGAGGAGTGGGTATGGTACCACTAATCTTAATTTAATTAATAACGTTTAATTAATAATTCGCGATCGCGGAATAGTCTCGAATGCCGTAAAACGGACGAACATCGTGCGCCAATTACGTCACGCACGGAAACGCGTAGGCTCGTAGATGCGTAAAAATCGAAACGTACCGTTGAATATACAAAATATCGCGCATCGCCGGACAGACCAGTTTTTTATTTGCATCGGACAATCGTAAAAATCAACGTGAGCTTCCTTTAGCTCCTTAAAAATACGCCTATACAGCGATTCGCTGAATTATTCGTACGCTTAAGTTACATAATAGATGCGCAGATTGAGCTGGCTTTAATGTAAATCTTTTTTTTCTCTCTCTTTCGATGAATTCGCACTTTTTTCTTTATTTTATGTATTTTGCAATACTCCAGGCAGAATTTCTACACAATCAGGTGTAGAAATATGGAAGCTTAGGCCATCCGAAAAAGTCAAAAATTATCTTATTAAATTTCATTCTTTTTTTAAACACATTTTTTTTCTTCAAATGATATAATTTATCGCGCACATCGGTAATACTTCAGCCCCTTTACATTTTTGCGTCGTTATCTGTGGGATGAGATTTCGTCTGAAATAAATCGTGAATCAACCCGGATTAATAAAACGAACGAGACAACAATACATACACGTTGAGTCCTCCTCCTCTTTATGCAGATTTGCAAATTTGCAGCTATCAATAGTTGCAGACGAATAATTTTGCGAATTGCTCTCTCGATCGCGGAAGAGTACGTATTAGCGTGAAATCTCATACGATAAATCGAGCCCACGAGACGCCTGTCGCGCTTAATGCCAACTCGCAAAATTGATTAATCGATCCCGATGCGATTTCACGCTTGATAGGCGGACATTTATTCACGCACCAGACGCGTATAGGGCGTTTCTCTTGTTTTGCTTTAATTTATTTATTAATTTTTTGTTTTTATTTAATACATTACAAGCTACACACGCGCGCTTCCGCAACACGTGTTTTGCATCTTTCCGAGACTGTCTACGGAAAGAAGCGCGTTTCTTCTTCTTCATTTTTTTTTAATTTTTTTGTGCGCGCGGAGAATTTCTGGGACAGGGATTGAAATCGACACAATATTGGCCCCGCTGTGCGAAAATCGTTTTTGCGTGTCCAGATTGTCCGAAATACCGGTATCTGGTCATGCCAAAATTGTGCCGGTTACACAAAATGGTTTCTTCATGCGACGTTCGCTTCGCGGGTGTTTGCTTTCGACCACACGCAAAAAAAAAGGCATTACTGATTATCGCAAGGACATCACGGTACGGTTTCTCTCAAAAACGGCAGGGTAGTGTGATACACTTTTTATACAGTTTATACGGGGCCACAGTTTCTCGAGAGGATGATTATCATTTATATGTTCCAACCCGCGAGAGATTCAACGAACCACGACACGGATCGAATCTCGTTCGAGGGCGATTCCACGCTATTCTTACATTTTATTTATTTTTTATCCTTATCTTTCGTGCAATATCGCAAAAAGGATTAATACGAGCGGTGTTTCATCGTCTGAATATTGGTCTGTCCCGTGACCAGGTCAGAAATGTCACCGAGTGTGAAATTTTACATGATAAAGAGTATTTTTGTTATTGCATTGCAGATTAGATATGTGCAGGAGGCAATACGCGAATGATGTGTGCAATAGAGGAACCGCAGGTACGTTTTTTTTTTTCGAACCAAGAAGATGAAAACTATTGTTTCTTTTTAGCTTTCTGAACTTTAGGTCTTGCACTTAAGTTTACGCACTGCCTTACAAAGTTTCAACCTTCCAGATTTCGATTCGTTCAGCGCGAGAATTAAAGCTACGCGAGAATTAAAGTTAGATAAATTAATTGAAGGAAATCTGGTAATTTTTTTTCCGAGAGAGAAAGAGAGAGAGTGAGAGAGAGAGAGAGATCAGAGAATAGAAACGTTCAGAGTTCCATTTACTGTTTTCAATTTTTCGAGACACTTGAAAGACAATCGTAGAAGTTGCCCAAGTCGCGCGCTCCCCGTTACATACTCTACTTGTGTGTCAGCTGAATATTATTACTTCACTTCTAATGCCTCATGCTCTTCTTACGTACAATAATGATTTTCCGCGTCACAAGCGCATTATACAGATTGCAATTCAGCAGAATGCGTTAAACAATTGCCTCTTTCGAACTCTGCTGTTCCCTCGCACAGTTGCTTAAATCTATTCTATATGTGTTTTTATCTACCTGTCGCATATACGCTAGGAGGTCATACAGTGGCGGATCGAGACGATTTTTTGACGATTTATAAATTAATCGGCGCACCGCGATTCGAAGGTCCACGCAATGGTACCGCTGACAAAAAACGTATGCGAAATGTAATGAATCGTAATGGCAATTCCGTTGTAATCCGCCACTGTATCTACAAGACTATTACCGCATTACTTATTTCCGCATTTTATGTACATACTATTGTTTCATGGTCTTTTATACACCGAGCGTCTCGCGTCTTTCGAGTGATAGCAAGCATCTCGCTCCCGTGAGCGAGAGAAAATACGGAAGAAAGCAATCGCTCAAAATTCAGTTTCTCCTCTCGTCTTTTATTCTCTTTTGTTTTTTTTTTTCCTTTTTACATCGCCTGCGCTCTTTGTTCTGTATCTCTCTCCTGAATAATAATTCATGACTCTTGTATATCTTTGGCTGCATTACACTGTTACGGATCGTTGGTCTTTGGTAAGTCTCTGAAAATCACGGCAACGCTAAAGAAAGAGATGTGCCTACTTTCCATAATCGATCGATATTGAATCGGGGAAACGAAGGAAGGGGGAGGCGACGAGAACGTCCCGATCCGTTGATCGGCCGATTCGCCACACAGGCATCTCGAACGTAAAACCACGCAGTATCTTCGGCTAACTCTCCCGTTAACTATTGGGCGACGAATTAACGAATGCATGCCGCATATATAATCGACAATGACTCGTTTTTTAACATTTTACCCGCAAGCGAATTAATAATATTAATCTTCGTAACTCGTGCAAGCTCGTGATAACGTCTATGGTGTATTAACAATTAACGCGTGTTTCTTCACCGTAAACGCAAACGTTCCGTACGAATTGAGCAGAATTAATTTTCTTTTCAACTAAATTGAGTCAGTTAATATCTTACGAAATTAATTTGTACAAGCAAAACACTAATTTGGTTAAAAATTCCGTTAAGATTGAATCAAGTTAGATTAAATATTAATTTTGAAAATTATCATTTATATTAAATTAGAAAGTCATAAATTTTTAAATTGTATTTATAAATAAAATTTATGAAATAACAAAAAAATGTTGTTTTTTAATATGGGAATGCATTCTTTCTTTTATAATTTTTTTTTTTACACAGATTAATTTTTACAATTTGTTAAGTTAAACTTTTGAAATTTACGTATCTTAAAATAGCTAGTTGAAAATCAATTTTAATTGAGTTAATTTTTAACTTCAAGCTATTTTTAAAACATACACTTTAACTTAACAAGTTATGAAAATTAATTTGTGTGAAAAAAATTATACAAGAAAGAACACTTTCCCACATAAAAAATAATCGTTTTTAATTTTATATTTTATTTACAAATAAAATACAACAACTTTATTATTAAAATTTTAACTTTTTGCTACTCAACACTATGGTTGAGTAAACCGAGAGCTCGGTGGTTCTGCAATATTCCAAAAAGGTCGAGAGTCAAAAAAAAAGTTAAATATATTGTTAACGAGCGTTTACGGCGCAGACACAAATCTGTCGCTAATTTAACGAGACAGCTTGCGTTAATACCGAATACGATTTTGGTAGTACCTGAAGTAGCGCTACTTTTCGATTGCACGTAGCCAGGGGTTGACGCAAACGCGAGACATGCTAAAGAGTCTCCTCTGCACAGGATTCGCGTACGTCGGCGGGGCGTGCGTCGTGAATAAGCGCCTCGAGAAGGTGAATTCAGTCGCCATCATCGAAGATACCGGTGGATTCAGCGGTATCATCGTCGCTGCGCACGAGGTCGGCCACCTGTAAGCATCCATAAATCACCATTTTGCATTAAAAAAAAAAAAAAAAAAACCTTCCGTTTCTCCTGTCGCTTTTACCTACCGTTACACGCGCCTTTTTTCGCCTGAAAGAAAATGACTCATACCGCTAAAAATAAAATGTGTTTTACGCGAATTGCAGACTGGGTGCCGTTCACGACGGCTCACCTCCGCCCAGCTACCTCGGTGGACCAGGCGCCGAAAAATGTCGCTGGGAAGACGGATACATCATGAGCGATCTTAGGCATACGGAGAAGGGCTTCAAATGGTCCCACTGCAGTGTGTCTTCCTTCCATCATTTCCTAAAGTAGGTAACTCCGTGTAAACGCGAACTTTTCTATAAGCGATATATAAATATAATTTGATGTTTAAATAATCAGTTTCTCAAGATAAAATCTCGTGTTCTCAAGCTAAAAGCAACTGATAACAGGATGCCACTAAATCAACACTTTTTTTTATTTCAGTGGTGATACAGCGACCTGCTTGTACAATGCGCCTCACGAAGATGAGGCGCTGCCCAGAGTGCTTCCGGGAAAACTCTTGTCCTTAGATGCGCAATGTCGAAAAGATCGTGGAACAAGCGCTTGTTTCGTACGTATCATAGTCTTTGTAGAACGAAAACAAATTGCTTTGATAAGTACAGTTTCTGAGGTAATCCTGTAGGCTTTGATTTAATGAGTAGAACTTTACATGGAACATTAAACAGCGATAAATTGGATCTAACAATAAGATTATCCTCGTGCGAAAATGTTACATTTATTTTCACACATTTGCATCTATTTATTTTATTGATCTATTCGTATACTTTTAACTATTTGCATTTTGTATTTTAGAAAGACGATCGAGTTTGCGCTCAATTGTTCTGTTTCGACGCTGGATCCGGATACTGCGTCGCGTATCGCCCAGCAGCGGAAGGTTCGCCATGCGGGGATGGTCAGGTAAAACTTGAGAAAGAAAACGCGCTTTGTAATAACGACGTTATTACAAGACGTTATTACGTCTTATTTGTAAAAAGAAATATCTTCCTTGGCACATGACATTCCCGGTTATTTCTACATAATGCAGCTTGTTTACGGAGTAGCTTCCGCACGTGTCCGTCGCAAATGTAACACACAATTACGTTAAAAGTGAGCTCATAAATCTTGGCGGTGCCGAAAACGTACGCGCTGTTGATATCATATAATTTTACATAGCACTGCCGAGATAATATTCGGCATATATCTTCTCGAGATGTCTTTGCACAGTTGTTTAATCGTTGACGTTGATTTCCAGTATTGCCTGAACGGGAAGTGCGTAGCGGAGCACGAGAACATAATACCGGATTATACGCAGAACATTCCGACGTATGTGCGCCGGGACAGCATATTCAATTCCGCATTACACACCCGGCCGATATTCGCTCATTACAACAACACAGACTACAGGTAATGATCCGTGGGCTCGAGCGAGGATTCCTATTGTAACGCACGCAATAGAAATCGCACACGAAGCTAGATTTTATTAATCTCTGAATACCACGTATATGTTCGAACGATCAAGTTTTCTCGCGTTTTCATCGATTAACTTTCCTTACGTATACTAAAAGAAACATGAAACTTCTATATAGCAATTTAAAGATAAAAATTTAATGTTTTTGAATTTTATGAATATACTGTAAAATTAAAAAAAAATTTTGTCGTTGAAACTCGGAAGTTGCATTAGCAACATTGAACGTTATCGACAAGCGTATTTCTAGGTGACTCATTTGTGCATATCATAGTTTTTATTTAAAACAGCGCAAATCTATAGCTTTAAAGACTAATCGAGTAGTTTCAGTTCGCCAATACTGACGTCTCCATTAGCAGAATACAGTTCGCAGATACGCGAATGCCGCACAATATGTAATACCATGATAATAATATGCCACACAGGTATCCATGGAAAGCAACACAGAGCATGCCATTATCGAGCGTAACACCGACAACGACGACGACTACGACGACGATAAGAACGTCGACTTATCCTTACAAACACGTCACAAATCCGTTTGCGACCACAGTGTCAAAATACACACGGACATTTATCAATAACTTGTACACCGATCGATACAAGACTAAATACAATAATAATGATAGCAATAACGATAGTGATAACGACACTGGTGGCGGCGTGAGCACCACCACTAGGAAAAACTTCAATTTCTTCAACTCGTATTACACCGTCAGTACCACTCCGAAGGTCACTTACGGTTCGAAAGTTAGTCCGTTCAAGTATAAGAACACGGTCAGCGTGATGTCGCTTTCCACGACGACCAAAGGATATCAGAACGGCCTTCGAAATGACGGCCGCGGTAAGAGAATCCTCAACTAGATCCTGTACCGTCGCTGTACTTCTTCTTTTTCTTCTCTCTGTCCTCTTCCTCGACTCCGACGGGGCGAGTCTTTAATTTTGCATGATCGTCTCTTGCCGTTAACGTATAATGGATTTTTTCTTTCTGTGTCTCTTATTTCTGTCCACTACCTTTTCGACAGTGAACTCTTCAAGAGACATTGGTTCCGACATTGGTTTCTATCGTTCTCGTTTGTTCTCTGATAATATTTGCCGATACTTGGAGGCTCATCATTCTGTATAATACATATGTATAATATTTCTACCTCTGTTTTTTTTCTAATGTCACTAATGGAATATAAAAAAAAAATGTAAACTTTCCGTCTCATATCGTTCTCATACATCGATAAAGGTCCTGTAATACCTATTGTCGTTAATCCTTTTTCGTTAATCCTTGATTCCAAATTTCATTGAAATTTAATATTGTAATATATCGATCAAATTAACTCGAAATTTTAACAGCCAGTTCATCTTTCTTGTATATATTTTGTATATCTTTTTGTAAATATCTTTCTCTTCTATCGTATCAATCATAGAATTTATCCTTTTAGATAAAATGCAAATGAAGATCCTAACATTGATTCGATAGAAGAGAAACGTCTGTATTCCTCTCGTTGTTTCTTCGACAAAGATGCATAGAAGCATCGTAAACGTGGAGAGACAGCCCGCCGCTCTTTACATCTCTCTTCAAACAAATTCACTAGTAGGACAGTGAAACATGAATACATGTATAATACTTTTACGTATGTAATATCTGTGGACGTAAAAAAAAACGATGAGATGTGTATTGTGGCTTCCACCGATGGGATTACTAATAATTTCTACGTTGTCGCACACTCAATTCTGTTACAGGCTGAAACGTATTTCCATACATTACTCTAATCGAATGCTACGTATGTATCCAATTGAAATTGCGTCTTGTACACCAATTCGTCGTATGCTTCCAGGAACAGAGGCCGGTGAATGCACGGACGTGGGGTCAGATTGCGCGGAGCTGATTGACAGGCTGAGAACATGGCTGTGCCATCTACAATCTGTGAAGAGTCGCTGCTGCGCGTCCCTGAAGACGATCTGTGCTGACTAAATAATGACATTAAGGACCAAAAAAAAAAATAAGAAAGGAAAAGAAAACTCGATTCGATAGTTTGCTCGAAGGCGTCGCGCTTAGACGCTCGCCCCGGATGAAGATTTTGTCAGGCGCCCTGTCGCTTCTCGCCGCATCGTAACGCAGCATCCAGAAAAGCGCCGCATCGGACGAAACGGGAGGAGCTCGGGAAAGATCTTTCGTTCGTTTCGTCACTTCTTCCTCTCTCTTTCCCTTTTCCGCAGGTAGACGAGAAATCAAGTCCTCATGCGGTCACGACGATTAAATATAGCTGCATCTCTCGCATACCTACAGACGTAATTCTTGCAGTATGGTATTAAGGTACCGAGCGATGTAGTGAATCTTTAAAATAGAGCGGACTGTCAATCAGTATGATAGAGATTTCGGCCGCGTTCATATTTATTCGATAAGGAGCGATCTCGCGAAAGACTCGTTACACAGGCACAGGTGCGTCGTGCGTATACTTCTCACGCGCGGATAAAGCCATTCGGAATTTACAGAAATTGTATAGCGCAAGACAATAAATAAAGGGTTAATTAAATCATGTTTCGTCATTCTCCTACCCGCATGTATATAATTTATATAATTAGAAAAATTACATAATAAATTATATAATTATATAAATTGCGTAATCATCTAGAGAGATATAAAATATAAAAGCCTGGAACATTTCAAAAAAAGAAACTCGTATATACGTCTTTTATGCTAGTCTAGTTTAAAAGAAAAAAAGATAAATTAGAACGAAAATATAAATCATAAAAATGGTATTATAGATCTTTGAAGAACCTCAATGGAGAAATCCATCGCCATTAACATCTGCACTATAAGGTAGTTGCAGATGATCGTTGACTGATTAACGTAACAAGAGCAAATGCCGCTGCGTCTCGTGATATAACGTGATATAACGTGTCCCGTCATGTCTTTTAATATTTTTTATTCGGTGTTTGTCAACTGTCGCATGTTCAATCGACGCGGATTCAATCGACGCGGATCTGTAATTAAAAGAAATACGAGAATGTCCCACAGTCGTATATCGCGGTTCGCGTGATAAACGATTTATTTGGCAACAAGCAGACACAAAAATATATCGCTCGAACGTCAGCGAGCGAAAGAATTCGGGAAGACGTCCTTCGGAAAAAAAAATAATTATTTATGTACGAATTTGCGTCTCGAACAAGCACACACATCAATCAGTTGTAGATTAACGCAATTGGATATCAAATTAATGTACATCTTTTCTTTTTCCGAGAAAATTATAGCATATTGATTATCAATAACTTTTTACAGATAAAATAGTTTATTATGAATGTTTATTTCTAATGTTCTATGATTGTTCTGTCTAAAAACGCCTTAAATGTTTCTGTTTATTAATCCGACTTTTTTTGTTATTTTATCCTTTTTACTTTTTATTATCCTTAAGAATAATAAAAGCTAAAAAAGAATTTTTGCGTAATTTTTACCAAAGTAAAATAGTTCACGATATATTTTTATTATAGAATAAGAGCAATTTAAGCGATCAAAAATATCATAAACGGTTCCGCAACTTGATCTTTGAGAAGATGTTTGATACACTTCAAGTCTTTACGCATGTCGTCTGTCACACATAAGAATTATGAATTTGTATAATTCTTTCTTCATTACTGTTCTCGCGCCCAAATCATAAGTTATATGTACAAGTGTTCATATAATCGCGCGCACAGATCAAACAACGGCTAAGTAATTTATAGGGGCACGAAATGGTCCTTTCTCGTATTCAGCCTACGGGCTCTCTTACCGAAAGATCAGGGTATTCGCGAACATCGATACGCGCAAGAGAGATTGCAGTTTGTTAATTAATTTGATGCCGAACGATTCATCTGGTTTCGGTAAAATTACAAAAAAAAAACGAAAAATTAGGAGACCGCCTCTCGCTGGATAGAAAATGTTTCGAGCGATATTTCTGCTGTGCCTGGCTGGGATACCATTTTCACAATGCAAGCAGGTAACACTCGGAACATAAGAATAAAATTTAATTAAGTTCTTATTTTTGTCCGCATAAAAGTAAAAAGTATAAAATCAAAATATTAGAAGTCAGAGGACGTATTTTTTCAGCTTCACGAGTACATGACGCCGGACGAAGTGATGTCAGTTTTCCACAAACCGCATCACCTTGGTGAGTGTGAATTTAGAACTTCTTTTAGAAGTCTATTTTTTAATTTAATCGTAGAAAAATATCTTTACTTTTTTAATACTTTTCCAAAAGATATTTTTGCCGTATTTTATAAATTATACTTTTCTTAGATATAATTCAATAATCATTAATAATTTTATAATGTAATTACGATTATAATATATTACGGAATGGTCTCTCTCATTTGCATTATATAGTATTTTTTATAATCTTAAATTATATTAACTTTTAGTACCTGAGTACGATGTGGTGCCAGTAATGCATCGCGTGGCGAAGAGTGATATCGTCAAGAGGGATATCACCGATGTCAAAGAAAACACGAAAGAACTGAAGATGAAAGTCTTCAACGAAGATGTCAGATTGTACTTGACTCCCACGGAAGGTATCCTCGCCAATAAGGATACTCCTGTGTGGTCCGCCACAGCCGATTCGAAAGAACCCGAAGGATTGCGATATAAGGAAGTGCCTGAGGTACGTTTGATTCTAGCAGAAACCAAACGCATGAGATGCAAACCTCACGTGTGGCGTCTCTGAAATTTTATATCTTTATAATGTACAAATAAAAAATATATACGTGAGATATGTAGGCCTGCTAAAAATTTTTCTCAAAATTTTTGAACGAATTTGAATACTTTTAGAAATACCAAGAAAGTGTTTATATTTTCTTAGAATTTTTCGTGCATGTGAATTCTAAAATAAGATATAAAAAAAAGTTCTGAAGAATTCTAAACTATTTCTGAAAAGTGTTACAATTCGTATAAAAATTCTGAAAAAAATTTTCACTAGGGGATACATGAAGAGTTGTGAGTGATTAATTAATTATTTGTCGCAGGCTATGAAATATGTGGGGGTCTCGTTTCAAGATGTAAAAAGTACAAGCTCGGTTTTACTAAGTCCTACTGCTGACGGTCATGTACATCTGGTAAGGAGCCCAATTGTATATCCATTGTACAGAGTTGTTATTATAAATCAAATACTTTTTTCTTTTTTTATATGCACATAAATGTGAATCGACGACGTTTCGTTTTGTTTTCACAGGACGGGGTGATTAATAAAACATTAGCCATCAAATCTCTGCCGCAACGACTCTTGAAGAACGTTCTTTACGGAGGGCTCAATCTCTACGAACCGCATCATACGAACAACGTAACTGATGACGAAGACTTTGCCTATACGCATCATCACGTAGTGTACAGGGTGCCTTCGTCAGAGCAGTACGCAGATTTCAGTAAGTTACTTGAGTACTTACGTGAGAACGTCACGTACATATTCCTGAATTCGAATTTCCGTTCAAGCACTTTTGTCTTGTTAAAACTAATGTTAATGTTTCTTCAGACATTACAAATCCCCCGGAGAGCGAGAATGAGAAAGGCAATGCTCCGGACATCATTTATCCAGAAATCATAGTAGTGGCCGACTACAGCATTTATAAGTAAAATGATTATACATAAGTTATATAAATTATAAACAATCATAATTTTTATGTAAAGAACATATATTATTTTTTCATAATATATTAACTCTTTTTAATTAATTTAAAATATGTCTAGCTTCACTTTATGATTGCATTTTAAATCCGACAATCATAACGCACACAATTTACAGAACTGAAAAATACATTTAATAATTGACATAAAAATATTATTAATTGCCAAAAGATCCGTTTTGATCGAGAAATATACCACTCCTTATTTTTGTATTAACTTTTTTTTGTTTATTTGCAGATTAGTTGGCGGAAATCTCGAACAGGTCATAAAATATATCATCGCATTTTGGAATGGAGTCGATTTGAGATATCGTTTGCTAACCACGCCCAAAATTCGATTTAACATTGCAGGAATAATCGTAGCCACGGTAAGTTTTTAATATACTTAATATACTTCACAAATTTCATCAAATATAATTTACTATTATTTAGCAGCATATAAAACTTTTCTAGTTGTTTTGTATCAAAAGCTAAAACTAGATGACAAATTAAGTTAAATATTAATATATATGTTTAATATGTATCGTTGAAGTTATTTTTATAATGTAACGTTTTCCGTTGTGTTTCAGGACAAGGATGCGATTCCGTACTTGGAAAACAGTCGTTTTGAAGTTTCATCTGTAGATGCGGATCTTGCTCTACGCGGCATGGCCGATTATTTCTATCGTGAGCACAGATTCCCAACGGAGTTTTATGACATGGCAATCGCTATGACAAGGTAAATACTCGATAGTTTTCGTACGTTTCTGCATTTTTAATTTCTCAAGCCACTTAAGAATGTAGACGATGAGAAAAAAATGATACCATATAATTTCAGTTTGGATATGTGCAATATGATGACCGATGACTTCTGCGACACGTCAACTTTGGGTGAGTCTGCTGATACATCATATACGTCAAACACGGCACTTTTTGCGGGTGTCATTACTATAATTACGATCTTCAGCGGAAGCAAAAATATGAAATAAATATGGTAAATTTACGACCGTAGGATATGCGTACGTAGCCGGTGCATGCGACAGAAATGATACGAAGCATTCATCCGAGGCTGTAGGAATCGTCGAAGACAACGGTGGTTTTTCCGGTATTATCCCTACGGCCCACGAAATCGGTCATCTGTAAGTCTATATAATTTGCATAATCTGCTTTTTTATTAACGTAAAAGAAAGTTCCTTAAAAAAATTGCATTCACAAGTTTCAGTCAGAAGAGAAATTTAATCGCATCAAAATCGAATTTAATATCTTCTATATGAGACATATGCGAAAAAGAATCGCTTCTATGTCGTTAGAAATAATTACAAACACATGCGTGTAAAGAAGAAAAAGATATCACAGTAGCATATGCTCAATTATAAAAATATTTGATAATAAAGGAACATTTTCGCATTTCAGGATAGGAGCACGTCACGATGGCAATCCAAGGGGCGCCGGAGATTGTCCGCCTCATGAAGGCTTTATTATGACCAGTGGTTTGATGCTGCACGAGAATGGATTCGAATGGTCCACATGCAGCATAAATGCATTCTATCATTTTATCAAGTATGTATGACCGGCACGTATATTTTATCTTTATTTTTTTTTTCCCTTTTTTTTTTTAAATAAATAAATGGTATTAATTAAAAAATTATTTCAGCCAAGACAGAGCGAAATGCCTCTACAATGAGCCCAAAACGAGTGGTGTACCGGTGACGCGTATTTTACCCGGAACTTTGTTATCCTTGGACGATCAATGTATGCAGGTCTTTGGAACGGCGGCGTGTAACGTAAGTTGAAAAGTTATATCGTATAATTGCCATATTTTTTCGTATATAAAATTAATTTTATATTTTGAGAAAATTTTAAGAAAATGTACTATATATTTTTTCTTTACAGAAAGACGCTACGGTCTGCACGCGTTTAGAGTGTGAATATCCTGGAATTGAGGGCTACTGCAGAGCGTCCGCACCAGCGGCAGAAGGTTCTCCTTGCGGGGACGGTTTGGTAAATTCTTTTATTTTATATTTTAAAAATCGAATTCTTTGAGAAATATCTATTATCGTTAATACTATAAACATGAGACTGTAAGAAATCGTTTTTTTTTTAAATATGATTATACAAATTATTATTAAATAATTTAATACATATTAATGATATATAATATCTATTATCTAATATTTTTTTTAGATCTGTCTTAATGGCAAATGCGTGCTAGAAGGAATAATAAAGGACAAAGAGAAGAAGAAATTATTAGAGAAATTCCTACCGAAATTCAATCTTCAAAAGATCGAAAAACATCCATGGTTCAATTTTTTTAAAAACATAGCGAATAAAATAAAAGACAAAGTAAAGGACATAGCGGAGGGCGTACTGGACAAGACCAAAGACGTAAAGGACACACTTAAAGACACACTGAAGAAGACCAAAGATGTAAAGAACAAGTTGAAAGGCACACTGAAGGATACACTGAAGGGCACACTGATGGGCACACTTCTCTCGTGAAGATAAATATCAATGCTGTTGAAGTAAAATCAATTTGCTGAAATTAGAAAATGCGAATACCGCTTGAGATTTATTTAAATTACGTTTCTAAAAGAAACGCTCAGTCTTCTTTTATTATTGCACATATGCTTATAATTGCATTTATATCATTCAATTTTTTGTATGTACACGCAACTTTCTGGTACAAGGGAAAAAATATCATGATAAATCATTACTCTTTTTAATAAGATGAAAATAAATA
This sequence comes from Solenopsis invicta, assembly GCF_016802725.1. NCBI lineage: Eukaryota > Metazoa > Arthropoda > Insecta > Hymenoptera > Formicidae > Solenopsis > Solenopsis invicta. The sequence continues at coordinate 5,558,560 of NC_052665.1, forward strand.
TTTCAATCTATGTATTACAGGACACATACATATTGATACATCTATCGCCGCACTCTACACTCTACATCGTTGTTGCTGCTTTAATGGGATACATAAGAACAAAACAATGAGATACACTTTGTACATTATTAGGATATATAATTTTATATTCTTTTAAGAATATATTATATCCTTAATGAAATTTTTCTATCCTTTGTACAGTAGTTTATGTATGTAAATACAGAGGAAGTCACGTATGCACACATAATTCGCAATAATATCAGCATATTGCAAATTTCACATACATTCCAAAAAACAATCATATTCTCTCTTAGTCGCAGACAGGATAAACAAAAATTTCACTTTGTGATACCTCAACATTTAATCATACTTTCTACATTGGCTGTGTATGATTACATGAAGATGCAAAATAGATCTTATAGTGTGACTGACGTAGTCGCGAATTTATATAATAAACACAACAAAACTGAGATTCAAAAAGCTATGGATCAATTGGTGACAAATGGGAAGCTATTTGAAAAAGTTTTCAGTTGCAAATTAAATTTCCATGGATTTAACTTCCCAAAATTAAAAATTGCCAATACTTTGACATTTTTCTGAAACTTAAAATGTGTATTTTCATATAATTTTTTATATCAATCGTATTGTAATGCTTTACATTACGTTAGAGACATCTACGATTAGAGATAATATGATAATTTGAAATGTTTCATATAATGCAAAAGAAAAACTGTAAAAAAATATATAAACTCAAAATAAACGTCTATCTGCTATAATTAAAATTTTTTAATAATAATCGGCATGTGCTACTTATCAATTTAAAGCAATTCTATTTAATTCAGCACACATTTTAATGCAATTATTGCAGCAATGAGATCTAAATAGTTTCTTATGCATATATAAATGAACATTTATTAGACAAGTTAATATAAAAATATTTCACTTTGTTCATTAAATATAAATATGACTTTACATGTAGGAAATTAAAACAAAAAATAAATACAAGAATGATACAATAATTCCCACCTCGAGAATTAAGAACTCCATCATGGATTATTATACAGTCGTCGAATCTATGCCCACTTCCTCGTACAATTCTTCTTTGCTACCAGGATAATTTTCCAAAATGCAGTCTATTATCTCAACACATATCTTCTTCCTTTTTAAATATTCGCGTGAGTATTCATCCAAACTCTCTTGAGCCTTTCGTTTAGACTCTTGCAAATTTTCATTACCACTTGATTCCATCAGCTCATCCAATTTATGTGTCAACTCTTTTACACTTTTCTGTAGAACAATTTTTTCTTTCTGTGCGTCTTCGAGTGTCAAACTTGACTTCAAAGAGGCCAGAAGTGCATCCTGTTCTTTCGTTTCTTTCATGACTTCCTGATATTTACTCTCAAGTTCATTGGCATGATTCTGTAGTTCCTTGTCAATCCGCATTAGCTCATCAGTGTCCTCCTTGAAATCTTGCATTATGCAATATACCTTCTGTTTTCCATAAACCTGCCAAGATAAGAATAGCATTTATTTTAAATATTTTATTTTTTATACAACCTATAAGCATGGCATTACTTTTTCAAACAGTTTTCCATCATTCACCAATTGATCCATAGCCTTTTGAACTGCGGTTTTATTGTGTTCATTATGTAAATTCGTGACTACGTCAGTCACACTGTATGGTCTATTTTGCAGCTTCATATAATCAAATACAGCCTTCACAGCCATTGTGTCTCTTTAACTAACTATAACATAAAAATTGATATACTGTACACATTATTAACAAATAAAATTGATATATTAGATACATTAATAATAAATATTTGAGATGTCGCGAAAGGAGTAGTATTTTAGAAATATTTACTATAAATGGAAATTACAAAGAGTAATTCAATATGTACATTTAAATTGTATATAGAATCATAAGTAACCGAGAAGCGATACACATATACGTAAAGAACATCTAATAACAAAGAGAAATTATTACTGTAATTGCATTCATTTGTTTATTACTTTCTCCCTGTTCTCTTACCCCTATCTTGAATTTCCGATTTTATATGATTAAGATGTTTGCAAACAATGTGATACGACGTCAGAAGCCGCTTGATATTTACCGGCAGAATACTCGAAAAATACATAGTTCCTCTACTTACTCATAAAATATCAACGTTGGTCTAATATCGCGCGCGAGTCGCTTTGGACGCTTTGTCCAAATTACCAAATATAAAACGCGTTCAGGAGAAAGATAATCACAAATACGCATCCTTCGATAACCTCGAAAACTTCCGAAATGATTGGAATATATCTGGTGACGCACAAAATCCAAATTCAAATTTCGCGCCTTTCAACTAAATAATTCAGTGATAAATATTAAAAACCATTTTGCGATGAATTTCGGGACGCGGCAATTTCTTCTCTTCCACAGACCTCTGTCGGATATTTTTGGAAATACATTTGTCTGCCTGTCCTTTATTACCTCTGTCGCGAAATTTGAATCTGACAGATCAGGTTTTTTTCCTGATATACATTCTTTTTTCCTGATAACTGATGAATTCTTATTATTAAGATAATGTGATTTAACAAGACGCAATGTAAATTATAATGACTGAAAGCAGATTCAAAAATAAATATAATCAATATCACTGTTGCTCAATTAATACAATTAATTGTTACAATTAACATTACAATTAATATAAATTAATACAAAATAAGAAATTAATATAAAATATTTATTATATGTCCGTTTTACGAAAATATTAGAACAATTGCGAACGTGATTTTGGAATGATATTAGATGAATTTAAAAAACTAGCAGAAATTTTTATAGCACATAATTTTTCTAGTTTAACAGATATAAATCATTTAATTCTTTTCATACAAGCAACAATAAAACAAAATCTTTAAAAATATCTGTTATCTTTAAAGTGACAGCATTAGTTGATCGCATCAACGAATTCCGCTCAGTCCATATGGATGGCCGAGAAAGATGGCCGCCTTGATTCCGAGGTATACTCTACAAGCAGCAAGTAAGATTGTCATGTTACTTACGCCTTCTAATATGCGGCACTTTTGTTCGAAACCGAGTTACACGAACGCTCAAATAATAGACTAAAATCGTCCATAAATTCTTTCACTTGCGCGCCGCGTGTCAGATATCGTTTTGCAATTACATAACCAATAGTTTACACTTGTGTTTTGTGTGTATTTCAGGAAAGCAGACAACATGCATCGCGGCGGTCGCGGTGCAGGCGAATCATTACTCGTCGGAGCCGCGAATCATCAAGAATCCAACTACCGCTTCTTTAAAGAAGGGCACAGGTGGCCGTAGCTCCTTCAATGGGATAGTATGCACGCTGTTCGGCTCAACTGGATTCGTTGGGCGCTATTTGTGCAATCGCCTTGGCAAGATTGGTACTCAGGTACATACAATGCGTTGAAATGAAGAAGGCTGGAGATATCAGCTTGTGTAATAGCAGCAATTTTTACAACAATATATTGATATGATCGAGATACAATATAAATAGCTTTTTAATTGATTAATACGCTTTGTTTGCAGTTGGTGCTGCCATACAGAGGTGACATGTATAACTGCTTGCCTCTGAAGCTCTGCGGAGACCTGGGGCAAGTCCTGTTTCATCCGTTTCATCTACGCGACGACGAATCAATAAGAAAATGTATCAAGTACTCCAATGTCGTTATCAATCTAATTGGTCGAGATTGGGAAACTAGAAACTTCACTTTTCATGAGGTGAATGTTGAGGGAGCCAGGAGAATTGCCAGACTATGCAAAGAAGCCAATATCGAACACTTTATTCATGTGTCTGCCTTAAATGTGGGTGATGAATTGGAGGTAAATTGAACTACGTTTGTATTTCATATTAAATTATAACGCATTTACGATTATTTTGCATTAATAATAATCCTGTATTTAGTCACATATATTGAAGGACGGTTCTCAGTACCTTCGTACAAAATGGGAAGGCGAATGTGCAGTGCGAGAAGAATTTCCTGAGGCTACAATAATTCGGCCCTCAGATATATGGGGTCAAGAGGACCGATTTTTACGTTTGTACTGTGGCATAATGAGACATCATTTTAGGTAATTTTGCATGGAACTAAATTTTCTAGCATATTAGACATTCTTTACAAAATTTCTAATAACACAACACTTTTCATAGAACTGTACCAATGTGGGAAAAAGGTGAAAAAACAGAAAAGCAGCCAGTGGCTGTATACGACGTCGCCAAAGGTATTACAGCTATTGCAAAAGATCCTAAACACACGGCTGGCAAAACTTACCAGTTTGTCGGGTATGGATTGTTACATTTGATTGTATCATCCCGATCATTTTTGTAAAATGTTAATGAATATTTTATTTACGCAGGCCGAATCGTTATAAACTATCTGAATTAATAGACTGGTTTCATCGGATACGGATACGCGATCCAGTCGAAGACGGTTACAGGAGATTTGATTTGAAATACGCTCCGCTTTTTAAACTTAAAGTTTCTTTGAACGAATTAATAAGTACTGCACATCCATTAGGATACTTGAGCTGGGAACATTTAGAAAGGGTATATTTTAATTATATTAGGAAAGAACACATGCAAATTAAAAATAGATTAGATTTAAAAATAGATTTAGGTAGTAAATTAAATAATATTATTAAATATAATATTTTGTGATTTACAGGAAACGATATCTGATAAAATATCAAATGAATTGCCAACTCTAGAAGATCTTGGCATCGATTTAACGACAATGGAATCAAGAATGCACTGGGAACTGAAACCGTGGCGTAAAGATCATCAATATATGGAGAGTGTTGGCGAATACGATCCTGTTCCGAATCCACCAATCGTTGCAATGCATTAAATACTTTCTAACAATGCGTTAGATTAATATATAGAATGTAATATGTACTCTGTTAAAGTGATACTTGCTGTAAAGAGTATGTTGTTAATTAAATATCGCGGTCTTAAGAAGATCTTAAAAAAATATCTATATATTACAGAATAAATTAATACCAGACTTCGGAAAAAAAAGAGAGAGATTATGTTGCCCGACTGTTGGCACACCTGGCGAAGGAAACGTCGCGCGCGCTTCATACGCCTGCCTGACCGCCATATTGGCTTCGTCTCGTTCAAACGGCAACGGTCGGTCGGTCGAGACTGCGCGAAGTCGCATCGCAACTCGCATTTTCGACGTTTTATACGAGACGTTTTTGATGCGAAAGCGACTGTCGGTAGTGCTACCTCTAAGTAAAGTGCCGCGTATTTGTGCTAAGTGTGAATCAAGACGAATCGTCGTGAGGAGGATCTTGGATCTCGAGCGTTCTAGAGCTGCGGTCGAGACAGAGCTGAACGGAGCGACCAGCGGCGGACAGTGAGTCAATTTGTACTTGTATCTACTATTTATTCGTTTCTACAATTTGATATTCGTGACTTGTCCCCATTGCGTACGCGTAAATCATCATTGGTACAATGCTACGAGACGAATTAATCGATCACGCGAAAACGGTTAGAACGGGAACGATTTGAAGTTGACTTCAAATCGCGTACGCGCGTTCGACGCTTCCTTCGCCAGGTGTGCCAACAATCGGGCGACGTTCTTTCCGAAGCTACGTGAATATTGGCATCGTAGTGTATATTAACGTTATAGAGATGGCGTTATCAGTTAAATCGTAGGCCACTCTCCAGCCTTTTCCTTTTTCTTTCTTTCGATTTTCTCGTAAAATCTATCCTATCCAAGTATTTTTTTTTTGGATACGTGTTTTTATTTTACGAAAGAGGATTTTGTGATCTGTGTCAAATCAATACAAAAATTAATTTATTGTGTAAAGCATCGGTATTTAGGATTCTTTTAATATTTAATATACATGTATATTAAATTATTTAAAAATTTCACGAATTTTAGATGAATAATACGAATAATTGATTTACCGAATCTTCTACAAATCACATTCATATAACCAAAAACTATACTAATACATAATAGTAAAATCGAATTAAAAAAAAAGTTTGTTTTACAAGAATGGAATCTTCTTGATATTAGAAAATTGTATAACATTTGTAGAAATCACATGAGACTACACATTAATGTTTTATTCCATTTATTATATGACGGGACATTCTAACTACAATGAAAGATTACAGTTTTCAATAATCGTGTCTATTAAACGCTATTTCAAACATTGGTAAAAAATATAAGCTAGGTTGGTCCTCGGTTATTATGCTGACCGAAGGCCAAGCAAATCTTCCATTACGAACGGCAGCGGAATACGCTTTATATAGTGCTTTTTTTTGCTTTTTTTAATTTTAAGCATAATGTAGCATTACCTCGTAATTCTGATTTATTTCGTATATAGCCATTGGACGCCAATGTACTTTTATCTATGAAGCAGTATTTTTTTTTTTTTTTCACGAACTCGATTATGCGAAGAACAAAATGTTCTGTGATATATATCGTTTAAAATTCCCTACTTGATACTTTCTTCGTTTCTTCGTATTCTCAACGATATCAAGTAAATACAAAACGTTGGCACAATAAACATTTTTATACAAAGTAGTATACTGCGTATACGACCGTTCACAGTATCAAATGTAACTCGGAAGCATTTCGTATATCGTGACTATTAAGGGAGTCAATGCCTCGTCTAATTAATGATGCATCAGATGTCGGCGTCGATGAAAGCAAATTTTCGCATGCGGTTTCTAATGTATAAGACAATAAGCAATTTACTAAGTTAACGCTGACAAGATCAACAGCGCAACGATGTTGCAGAATTTAAGAGTATTCCACATTAATAGAAATCCTCGTTTTATCGACATTACGCTCGACTTTTTATGCACGCTCACAGGCGTACAAAAAAAAAGATTTATATTGATGGTAATTAATTATTCTTCTAAAGTGTTGAGCATGTGATACAGTGTTATCCACTTTCATCCCGTTGCACTTATAAAAGATACACGGATTAAAAGGTCTTGACGTAAGTAGGTTTCAGACTAGTATCGGACAATCTAAAATTTAAAAACTGAATCTTTCAGTAAACTATTTTTTTTTCTCTTTTTTAATTCAAACTTTAACATTATATTGCATATTTCTTCACTTTACAAATAAATTTTATTTCAAAGTTATTTTAGAAGAAACTAATATTTGATTTTCGGATTAAAAGTAAAAATCAGATTTCTACAACGAATCCCCCCTCCCCTCTCTCTCTCTTTCTTTTCGTCTGTCTCTTTTAAACCGTGTAATTTCGTGCAGGAGAAACTGTTACATTTTAATCTCTTTCCGATATAATCTTGCGCGTCAACGCAATTAAGCGTGTGTACTTAACCACTAGATACTTTCATCTCGTTTCCGATTTATTTAAATGATCCCTCAGTTTATACTAATAGGATCGTAAAGCGGGTGTGAACGTACAGGCGCATAGCTCGGATTCCTGGACCCGGAAGTAAGATTTGTAGTGGACCTATTTAGAGATAAGACTCTCCAAAATTATATATATTATTAATTATTTATATATCTAGCTTTTTAATATTATATTATGTCAAGATATGTTATAATGCGAAATTTTGTTAGTAACTAATATTTAAATTACAACGTGTATGTATACGTGTATATGCGATATAAAAAAAAAATCTAGTCGGAGGCTCTTCACTTAGCTTGGATAAAATTTCATTATACTTTTGCTTTTCCTATTTCAATGTCTTTAAAAAAAAAAAGAAACGTATCCTATGCACGTCCACGCAAAATTCGCAGCCTCAAGTAAGTGCGACAGTGCTGGTCCAGTATGCCGGCCAGTTAAAGCTCGTATAACGTTCTATCTCTCCTGACGCTATTCCGGATCGTGTATTCGCGGAATTCGCTGTCTCAGTCATTAAAACCAAAAAAAACGTGAAAATTGTATAAGCTCGCGTTATTGTTACACGTTTCAGAGTTTTAATTTAAAAAAAGAAACAAGCATTTGCCGCTGTAAAATGAGTCTAATGCACAGAATAAGATATAAAGCGTAAAGTTCGCGTTCAAGTTAAATTATCGCATTCACCAAATCATAGGCAACAGTATATAAATGACAGTATAAAATTCTCTTTTATATAACATGATAAATAATGTAATGGCAACATGATTGTAAGATGTGCGAATTTAGATTTTTAGATGTCGAATCGAATCGAATTGTTGACACGTAATTTTTACATAATTAACACAATTGTTATTAATTATTTTTATTAAATATTAATATGACATTTAATATTTTTATTAAACAATACATTTAATTTTTTTATTAAATATTAATATGACAATTAATATTTTTATTAAACAATACAATTATTTTTTTATTAAATATTAATATGACAATTAATATTTTTATTAAACAATACAATTATTTTTTTATTAAATATTAATATGACAATTAATATTTTTATTAAACAATACATTTAATTTTTTTATTAAATATTAATATGACAATATTTTTATTAAACAATACATTTAATTTTTTTATTAAATATTAATATGACAATTAATATTTTTATTAAACAATACATTTAATTTTTTTATTAAATATTAATATGACAAAATATTAATGGACAACGACAACAGATTTCTTTATATTGCAACTGAAAAAAATAATATTGACTGTATGATATAAAATCATTTTACACATGTGATTCTGTAAGATTGTCAATATGTAATATATGACTTGATTATTACTTGAATTACTTTCTCAGATTTGAAACTTTCAAATGGTTTGGATTCGAATCGTGTAGAGATTCAAATTCGAATCAAATCAAAATCTTACTTGATTCAATTCGATGCGATTCGACAATGATTCGCACATCTCTATATCATAATAATTATCGTAACCTTTTCGGATACGATATAATAGAAATATACGCTCTTTAAATATTCGCGTTTCTACCAAGATCAATGAACAAAGAAATAGTTTCGACTCTAGATAAACGATCTTCTCGATATGTGTGATCACTCGTTTGTTCACTTTCATACGTGCGAGAGGATATGTATCCATTTGGCAGTGTAATGACTATAGCTTTTTTCCCGCTGATTTACTGCCGTGACAGTGGCTTTTCGCGCAAATAAAACTCTCGTTACGTTGCATACGAACGTACGTACAACTCGATCCGATATTATCGAGACTAATAATGCGGATAAATGTTACGGGGACACCAGGAGCTCCTTTATTGCTATCTTTTTTTCAATTTTTGTATACTCTGTATTCCCGTATCCCTTCAATGCTGATATTCTTCTCAGTTAACGACGGGAAATATCACATCGTACAACAATCTATAAAAAGCTCTCACTTAATCCTGTCTGGATGAGTTTTTACCACGATGGAATATTGATTTCACTTGGTAAAACTGAATTAAACGCAGCAGCTGATAAATTTGGCTTCTACATTCTCGAGACTAGTTCGCAGTGAAATACATGACGATTAATTTGGACAAATAGAAGAACAGAATTTCTCTCGAAGTTTAAAAGTATCTTCTAACAAGCAAAAAAAAAGAATAAGAGAAAGGAAAACTTTTTACGATTGGATTATACGATCAACAATGTTAGAAATTAAAATTGGATTTCTATTCAATTTGCTACAAATTGCTGACGGGACAAATTTACATTAAATTTGGTACCGCGAATCGAAATTTTATCTGCTAATAATAACAACAACTTCGTAGACCTAGTTGAAGTTTGCAACTTGTCGATTATTTCGAATCGCGGGACTACCCTTCTTTTTCTAATGTGAATTCCTCTTACATCATCAAGTCATAGAAGATCGATGCGATACTCTACAGTGATGATACTATACAGTATACCTAATGTAATTGGTACGAGACGTCTTCTCGCTTCGTCAACTTTACCGGACTGCGAGAACCTTGCTGCACGAGGAAGACGGCGAAGATGGAAGACCTCTCGGCACCACACAAGCCGTACAGTAAGCGCGCAAATATATCAATCGTTCTCTCATCGCCTCGAGCGCATCTATGTAGGATTCAAGCGCGGTAAACGGAACGTCGAGGAGTCGGCGGAAGCGCTGGAAGCTCACGCTCATCGGAAGAAGTTTGTCGAGAATAGGAAGACGATCAGCAGCAGCGCCGAGAAACGGGACACGCCGACGACGCCCGAGCCCAGATTGTCCTGGATCACGTTGTCGTGGCATCGCGCGACCAGATCGAAGTCGACGACGTTCATAGGCTTGCCGTTGTACTCGAACGGCGAGATGCAATAGTTACGGCGCTGAAACTCGACGCTGTTGCCGCGGGCGAAGTCGCTCTCGAGGACGTTGTGCGCCTGGCAGTCGCAAGGGAAGTGATTATCGATCGCGCTGATCGTGTCCACCTCGAGGACGACGTCCCTGGCGTGGCGCGGCGCCTCCAGCACGTGATTACCGTGGAAACGCAGGATCTCGATGTAATTTTCGTGGCGCAGGTGTAGACGCTCGATCAGGTCGATCTTGTTGTTGAGCACGTTGAGACGACCGACGTGCGCGAGGCCGGCGAACGCGTTTCTCTGCACCACGCCGAGATCGCTCTCCTGAATGTAGATCGAGTGCACGTGCGACAGGCCGCGGAAGGTGTAGGCCTGCAGCCCGGACAGGTCCATGTAGCTGAGCTTGAGCAGACCGACGTACTGGAGGCCGTCGAAGGCCTCCTGCTCGATCGTACGGATGCCGGACGGGAAGATGAGATTGTTAACATTGGTGAGGCCGGCGAACGCGTGGCTGTGGATCGTCAGTAACGGATTGTTGCTCAGCAAGATCACGTTCACGTTCGACGTGCCGGCGAACGAGTAGCCCTCGACGTAGCGGATCTTGTTGTTGGCCAGCAGCAGCACCGAGACGTTCTGTAGCGCGGCGAACGAGAACTTCTCGATGCACGGCAGTGGCGTGTGCTGGATCGACAGCTCGCGCCGACAGCTCGCGCAGCCGGTTCAGGCCGCGAAACGCGAACGGCCGTATGGAGGAAATGTTATTGCCGTCCAGGGTGAGCTTACGTAGAACCCGGAGACCGGCGAACGCGTCACCCTTTATCACCGGGAAGTTGTTCTTCGTCAGAGACAGCTCCTCCACGGACTCCGGCAGCAGCTGCGCCGGGATGTCCTCGAGACCACCTGTATTGCAGAGTACCTGCAAACGGAAGCCACCAAGTTTATTTCGGGAGGGCGTAAACATATTGCAGATATCTTATAACGATGGAAATCGTTTTAACACGTAACTCAATGAGTTCGTAGGATGACATATACACGGCGCCACTATTTGACAAATCCATATGATTTTTAGGAAGTACAAATCTTGAAACGATACGTGTTAAAATTTCATGACAATCTGACGTTTTAGTTCACAACTTTCGGTGGTTTTAGTGACACTACTTTTGTAATTTTCCAAACAATGGAAAAAATCTGAATTTCGTGTGTTGATAAAGCATTGCTTTTTAATGGGAAAAAAATACTGTTCAAGCAAACCAATGGCTTGACAAGTGAACGGTATTTTTTTCCATTAAAAGGGAATGCTTTATCAACACGTAAAATTCACATTTTTCCATTGTTTTAAAAATTACAAAAGTGCGTTACTAAAACCACTGTAAGTTGTGAACTAAACGTCAGATTGTCATGAAATTTTGACACGTATCGTTTGAAGGTTTGTACTTCCTAAAAATCATGTGAATTTGTCAATAGTGGCGCCATGTATATGTTATCCTACGAACTGTTACGTATTATCTATCGTAACACTTGTAATAAAAAAGAATTGATCAATAATATTTAAAAGTCCTATCGTAGAGACTTGATTTCCAGGGATTTAAAGACATCTCGCGATTTCTTTTCGAGAACTTCCCACGAGAATATATGTTGCCGCTTAAATTTTCTTTTCGCTCCTCCCCTTTTCAGTTTTTAAATGATTTATGAGAAAATGATGAGAAAAAAAGGACTGTATTTATTTTAGCTTTTCAATTTCCCATATGCTAATTTTCTAGACATGAAATCCCAGTGGGATCTAAAGGGGTTAGGACCTAACCAGATAAATTTGCATAGGTGCATAAGCACGTGCATAAGGAAATTAATTGATCCATTAGCACATGCATAAGGAAATGAATCAATCAATTTCCTTAAGTACATGGCTTATGCAGCTATGCAAGTCTGGATAATGCATTATCATTTATTTTCATTTCTTATTTATATATTGATATAGCATCTTTAAATCTATAATTTTAACTTAATTATGCTTAATTTATGCTTTAATTTGAGATCCTTTCAAAGTCTCCGACTCATCCGGTTTATCAGCTACGAATTTTTAAAGATGGTTAAAAATGTTTTTTTGGAGATTTCAACCTCAATTATCTCGAAAATCTGATGATGTAACATTTTCACTTACGGATTCGAATTTAACGTATCAAAAAACTGCGGAAAATCACTCGTCTTTTTCAAACGGTAAAAATTGTGCAGGCCTGTGCTACAATTTGTCTACTATTTGCATATTTATTGAAGTGTACGAATCAATCTGCTGGAAATAATAAAAGGATTAAAAACGTATGTTACAAAAATTGGTTTCCTACCTGTTTTGGAGATAAACATATGCATTCCGATGGACAGTCCCGGCTTCTCGTCGTAGTAATCTCCAAGTTGGAGGTATAATTCACTGCTGCTATGCATAGCAGATAGTAAATGCAGATCTGGGAAGTATCAAAATACGCGCAGTTATAAACAAAGTACACGAAGAAGTTTCTTTGTACATTGATTCGTGCACCGATCGCAGCGTATGTTATGTTAACTTTAAATCGGATGAGTTCACATCTCACCGGAAATATTATGTTAACTTTAAATCGGATAAGTTCACATCTCACCGGAAATATAACAACTCTGAGAGTCCAATTGAAGAAATTAAAGAAACACATGAAATAAAAATAATATAAATGAACGAATAATTTTACTAACGGAGGAAAAAAGAAAGAGAGGAAGAAATGAAAAAGAAAAAGTGAGAAAGCAAGAAAAAATCTATTTATTACATATTTTTTTAATCGAACCACATTTGGAGAATTATGCAGCATAATCGTCGAGTAAAAAACCCAAATGATATATTTTTTACAGTTAATTTAATCAATGATGCATGACACGTTGATTATTAGGTTGGTGTGCATTTGTCAAATATGCAATGGAAACTGGAGCAAAACTGGAGTAAAATTGTCACGACGAATGCCTCGTACGTTATTCCGATACCCGGTTTTTATTTTTTTTTAATATTTTTATTCAAAGCGATTAAATTTTGCAATCTTCTTTTTCGGCTTGCCGTACTCGATCCAATACAAATCCCAAATGGAAATATAGAACGACCTTCGCACCAACCTAACATTCATCTATTCGATCATAGCAAGTTCGATCGTAGTCGATATTCGGCAAGTGCCGATCGAGGGAGGCGTAGTGCCGCGGACGGCGCGGCGTGAACGCATGCAAACGCACGAGATGCGTATGCACCCGCCGCTGCCGCCGCCGCCGCCGCCGCCGCCGCCACCACCGCATGCCCGGCTGCGTACCTGCGCCCTGCGATACATCAATCCCGGGATTTTTACGGCGCATGCCTCGGCATATCCGGGGTGAGAACGTCACGCGAGGCGATGTAGGCGAGATGCGTGTGTATGTGTACAACAGATATATATATAAATATATCTAGGGTTGAAACGGGGCCATCGTCGACGGAGAGTGTCGCACGACGCGTAGCACGACGCACCAGCTGCCCCGCCGAGGGGCTTTTTTTCTCCTTCACCCCGGGACGGCCACGCGCGAAAGCACACACGCACCCCCTCGCGCACGAACACTTGCACGCACCCACGCACGCACGCGTGCGTATCTGCCCGCGCGCGAATCCGCGTTCGACTCGCGCTCTCTTCTTTCTTCCTTCCGCGGGAACGTTTTCCGTCGCGGCCGTTCAACCACGCCGGACCACGACAACGACGAGGACGTAGACGTAGGTGATGTAGCGAAAGACGACGACGTGGACGACGTGAACGACGACGACGACGACGACGACGACGACGACGACGACGACGACGACGACGAGCGGGCGGAACGAGATTTCAGCATCCGTACGCGCGGCCGCATTCGCCGGCTGGGCTCGGGGCTTTATTTCTCCTCGGCCACCCTCTCGGCAACCCGGTACCCTCTCACTTTACCACCCCTGCCGCCACCGCCGCCGCCGCCACCACCGTTGCCACCACCGTCCGAAGACTCGAGCGCACTGCGCAAGCCCATAATTATCTTCCCCGCGCGCGTATCGTGGAATGAGGCTTATTAGCGGGACCAGTAACTGTGTTTCTCTCTGTCTGTCCTCTTCCCTCCTCGTCCTCCCTGTTTTTTCCCTCTCTTTCTCCGTTGCGTTGCGTACCCCTTTTCCCTCCATTCCCTCCATCCCTACCGAGAAGCCGAAAACTATGCCGTGGACTCCACATGCGAGTCATTTCGTCATTTAGGGTTTTGTCGACGTGCACCTGATGCATTCGGAAGATTCGATTAAGGCTCGCTCTCCCTTCCTCCACTTTCCGATTTATTTCCCTCCCTCTTCCGCTGTCGCGATATTATTTGTGCCTTATTTATTCGTCGACTTAATTCTAAATCAATCAACTTATTATTATTCAGTTATTTTATTTTCCTCGTTATATTTGGATCAATAATTTAATAACAACGAAATGACTTCCATTATTTAAATGAAAATTCTATTTTCATTCACCTCTCTTATCGCGTGGTTTTAAAAATAATGACGTAAAAAATATATGAGCATTTGCAAAATGTATATGCTCGCCCAGCAAATATAAAATCACTCCTTCGTTATTATTAAATATATTCAATACACGTAATATTTTCAAATGTCATATAAATCAGTGTGAACAAGTTTTCATCATGATTTGGAAATAATGTTTCTAAAACATTTCAACAATGTTTTGAAAAAGAGCGCGCATCAAATAATCTTACTAAAATGTTTATAACGTGTCAATGTTACATATTACATTTAACTCCTCGCAGTCACACGGGATCGATTTGATCTCCAAAAAGTTTGAGGCAGTCTCTATATCTTTAGGTTTAATTTTTTTTCTTTTTTTAATTAAAAGAAATAAAAAATTAAAGTTTTATTGTTATTTTTTTTTAGTAAAACATTTTTCAGAAGTGTTTATTTTCGTAATCTTTTTTAATGTGTTACAATTGAATTCTTTGTAAAGCCACTATATACAATTGAAATCTTGGTAAAGTCACTCATAACATTTATACTAACTTAATAATTGAAAGAGATATTTAAAAATATTTTTAATCATCTACAGTTGTAAAAATTACTAGTTTTCTTTACAATATGTGATTAATATCCATATGTGTGCGACGTATTTTTACATAAATTTAAATATATATATGGGACGTTTCGTGTCAAACGAGCCACCTCTTTTTCTAAAAATTAACGCAACGGAAATAACTGTTTGAGGTCTCAAAATATTTGTATACTTATGTAGATTCGAATAGAACGTAGCGATTTGTAAAATTTAATACGGCGACTAAAATATGACGCCTGAAATCCAAAAAAGTCACGAATAATCTTTCAATATTCTCGATTAAAATGCGAAAACTTGACAAATCAGCTCGAAAATGATTACTATAAGGTTCTCGAGGTTATTGATTACGAATCTGGGTAGCGATCATGTAACTTTTTCCTTAGGGCGGAAAGGTGAAAAGTGAAAAATTTCTCCATTAACTTCAATGGCGAAAGATTTCACTTTTCATCTTTCTGCCTTAGGGAAAAAGAGTTAGTTACATGATCGGAACCCTAGAGACAAAATTCGAAATGGTGGATTTAAAATGGCCGGATTTGGAATTAGTTCATAAAACGTGAGTATTATAATTGTTGTTTATTGTTGTGTATTATCGAGTCAAAAACGGCAGCAAAGTATCGCATTACTTACAATTTTGTTCCTTTAATGACAAGGAAAGCATGTCCACTTTGGATTTTTATTACTCACGGAGCTTCAGAATATTTCGAGTTTTTATGTTATATTTCTCTTTGCTGTGCCGTTGAACCAATGGTCATTGTAGAATATTAGACTCCACAATACACAACAATAAACAACATGTATGTATGAAGAGATGTGACCAAGGATTAATTAAAAAATACACACGAGATGAACATTATCTCTAAATATTACTTTAACGTTTAAAGTGACGTCACGGATAAATGAGCATCGTTAAACCATTCGGCCATTTTTCTCTAGTTCCGCTTCCTTAATCGTCAACCAAGCTAGGGAAAATTTCGCGTGATAAAGATCCTAGAAAAACATAGAAAAGTGATCGTATTGACTATAGGACATCGAAATGTCTCGATCTCTTGTCATTGCGCGCGCACACACGTGTAAGCATACACACGCACACGTGAGTACGCGGGCACGAAACGATCGGTATTGCGAGGATACGCTACGGATCACTGAACTCGACATACCACGCATGTATCCCTCTAATCAAAGTAAACTTAATTAACGGGATTGATTATATAAGCGACAACGGTGTGTAAGATTATATGCTTTATTTTATAACAAACGCTCACAATTATTGATAACATACATTTCGTGGGAGCAAGTGTGTAAATATATAATATATATAATATATATAATATATATATTATAATATATGCACAAATCAATGTATATACTTGTATTTATTTAGATATATATATATGTATTACGCGCATTACATATATACGTGGGCGCGCATCGTGCGTGTGCGTGTAAGTCAACGTAGTAAAAAAAAAAAATCAGTCTTACAATCAGTCTTACATCGCTAATTGTTAAAGTGGCGTCGTCCACTCGTGACTATTTACAATTATGCCGGATGAAACGGAGGAAGGATCAAAATACGTCACACGGTAAAATAATTCCGCGTACTACCGCACTGTTTCACGCAACGTGTGGGTGAGATGGTTCGAGGACAACAAACAGTACAAAATCAACTCTAAATAGTTAACGCGCCGCGCTCACATCGTAAAGATTAATCAACGAATGAAGGCACGTACTAGAAAACCTCACAATGCATATACCATGTAATGAACGATGCGCGTCGGTGCTTCGAAATGCGCTTCGCAGACACACGTGAATTAAAATAGATATATTGCAGACTATATAAAATGTGCTCTCGCATCAACGCCGCATGATATATACTCTGATATACTCTAAACCAATTTGATTTTTATAAAAAAAAACAACGTACGTCGTACGTACGAATCAATACGTGAATATTTTCTTAATTACATATATATATTTTTTTTTCCCTTGTCTGCAAGATCCAATTTGATCTACGAACGAATAGATATTTCGGAAGAGTGTGTAATAAAAAGACAGATGAATAGTTTGTTCGAAGTCGCCAAATTCGTCAAAATCATCGTGTTGATAGGATTTTGACGAATGTCTTATTATGGTTCATGATACTCGATTAAAGTAGAATTTATCAAAGGCTAACAATAATAACATATCTTACAACTATTTGTACGATTTTACTTACAGTACAATCTGTAATCGGTATAAAAAAAATAATAATACGTATTAGATAACAGTGACTATAAAATAATATATTCGTTCTTAAATGAAGCATTTATTAGCGAGCTTCAAGTTGCCTTACGTAATACATTAACGGTAATTTAATGTCGGAGATCTTTAACATTATTGGATTTACATTTTATTAAAGATGTATTTGATCACATCGTAACAGGTACTTATTGGGCTTTATTTTATACCGCGTTTTGTAAATATCTTCTCTATATAAAAATTCTATTGCGATAAATATGGAATGACATACAATAATATATTGCGGAGGTAGAAATGTTCGAAGTAGCTTTGGTCTGCGTTTAGAGAGGCAAAGTATCGATGAAAAATTACGTCGATCCCTGCAGTTTCGTTCTTTCACGCGCGTTTCGAGTGGAAATGTATATTCCGCAACGCGTTTTTAATTGAACGTAATCTGTTTTACTGTATATATTTTCATAAATATATGTGTCTCGAGATAAAAACCAATGAAATCGTAAAATTTTTAATTTATTATTTCAATATATGGAACTACGTTAATATGTACAAATATCAAAAGGTTTAATCTTGTAACAAATTTGGATATTTATATTTTCCATCTCTCGAGGAGCGTTATTCGAAAGTAAACATTAATTTTTAGGCACTTTTCAATATTATCCGTAACGCAGATATAAATGCATAACATTTTAATATTAGTTATATTTTATATTTATATTTAAAAAAAAGAAGAAATAAAATAAAACATATGATTAAAATTATATCAATTAATAAAGTATTTATTTTGATTAATGAAATTAAAAAAAATTGATTTTCGGTATTTATATCTGTCTCTTTGCTTAATTGTGAATCGAAACTTCCTCGATACTTTGCCACGACAGGTTTGAGTATTTCAATAATCAATGATATGTGTGTATATGTGTTGTCTATGTGGTTGTGTGTATGCGTGTGTGTATACATTCACATTTCAAATCTGTATTTAATCAGTCTTACATTAATGAACACGTTTATACGAGGTAATTCGTTATTATCATGACTATTGATATGTTTGAGCAATATTGCAATCGTATCCCGGAATCATGGTCAGTAACGATCAAATACAACGAAGAAGTACTTACACAATTGCTAACAAATTAACAGTAGCATTTAAATAATCAATACAAAATAGTACGGAGTTCGCGAATGATAAGTTGGCAAGTAATAAACCATCAAAATTTATCGTTCCGAAAATACTTCCACGCTTGCAATTATTGCTGGTACCTTGTAGTAACATACTACCGAATATATCTCTCCATTATTGCATTAACTTTAACCGCGTTTACGTTAACACGATAGTGAGGAGACGAAAGAACATGGCGTCACTCGGGACTCCGTTCGTGAACCTCATACTATTTCGTTGTCAATTTGTTAAAGCTCTAATGCTATTACGGTAGACAAGGATGCCGCACAAAGGAATATGTCGCGAGACAAAAAAAGTTATTCTCAAATATTGCGCGATATGTAATACCAATTACAGATGTGTCTATCTTATCTAATAATTTTAGAAATACTCTTGAACGGAGTATCAGGATATTTATTTTCTATTTTACATTTTTTTCCCCTCTTTACAAGTATCCTTTTTTTTTATTTGTTTAAACTTTTACATAACGCCGTTGTTATACGCATTGAATAAAGTCTAAATTAATCTTTGGCTGGCGACACGTTCTTTTGTGCAAGTCATTGCTTTGTTGAACCTTATTCGCGTTAAATTTTAAAGAAATTTAAGGCCGCTATATTTTATTAGTCTACCGCTAGACTACGCGCGAGCAGCGAATCACGAACAACGAATCAAAAAAATTTGCAATAATTAACAGCTTTAATTTTGTAAATTTCTTTCTTTTTATGCGCATTATGGTCATATTCGTAAAACAAATTTTTCGTGCGGGAATAAATACGCTTAAGTTCTGTATCAAGATGCATGACGGAACAGCTAGGATGAAACATTTTGGTAAAAATGTCATCTTAGCTATCTGCCAGCAGATTCGATTCGAGAACGTCGCGATAGATTGGCGCATCAATTACGTCTGCGTTAATTTCGCGTTCTGCCAATATAATTTGACCCGCCGATATAATTTGACGGCGGATTGCCAACAAAAACTGAGCAGAATTTATTATTTCGTAAAACTCATAGAAATGGAATATATCGTTTCTGGTCACAGAATGATAGATTTCCCGGTTTACTGCTCAGTTTCTGCGGTTTTAATCCGCCATCATATTCATGTTCTGCGTATATTCTGTTAACATATTTCGTTACATTCTGCCCAGAGCCGGGACTAGACGTTTCGGCGCAAAAGAAGAAAAATAGACCCCTTAGTAACAGAAATTTATATTTCTTTTACAACACGTAATAAGAAATGTAATATTAATTAATAGTATTTAATACATTAATATTAATTTAATAAGACCACATATAATCACGTGTATGTTACAAACATACAGGTCACGTGTATATGTATAATTACAAAACAAAACGTAGTTACTAAAATCAGAGTATTTTACATTTACATAGACAACATTGATTCTTAAGAATTTACAGGAAATGTATTTTTTTTTTTTATTTAAAATAATACTTTTCGTGCTCTGATTGCAATTGGTCAATTATTTTATTAAAATTTAAATTCTCATATATTTTATTTTCAATTGAAAGAATTTGCGTAATTTTTCTAAATTTATTAATAATCTTAGATTATTTCTTATCAACTTCAATTTACTAAAAACTTTTTCTCCACAAAACCACTATTACCGGAATAGTTAGAAACATTTCGTATGCTTCCTTTAAGTTCGAACGCGATTCAGTTAAAGAGTAATCATGAATTAATTTGAAAAAGTCTAAAATAGAAGCTGACTTTTTATATTAGGAAGTATCAAGGCTGCATGCTGCTTGAAACTCAGCATTTCAGAAGAAGTTTCAATTGCATGTAGATCATTTACATACTTTAAATTTATATTGCAATTTTTGCGCCCCTTAAATTTTTTTTTACATGCAAATGCCTCATTCATTGCACCCTAGTTCCGGCTCTGGTTCTGCCGATCGAATTTACGGCAGTTACTCTGTTTTCGATTACATCAGATATGAAAATACACATTCGATAAAGAAATATGAGAAATATGCGGGAAGAAAACTCTTCCGCGGCTACACACGACGGATAGAGCAATAAGATGGAGTAACAAGGAGGTTCAACGTCAAAATAAATCTTATCTATCGTAATAAATCCCGTAATTTGCTCGAGAAATAGAAAAAATCGTGAAAGACAAGAGGTATAGAGTACCTAAAGTGACACAATTTCAATTTTGAACGAGTTGAACGCAAGTTGAACTTTACTCGTATCTTATTACTCCGATCATTAGGCCACAAGAGTTAGCTGTAATCCTTGCTATCCAGCTCCGTTTCCTGCAGCTCGTCTTTAATCACGGTGGCCGACGTGGCGGTCGGCGACACTATCACCGGAACGTCGGACTTGCGACTCACCGATAGATCCTCCACCTGATCAGCCAGGTCCTGCTGCTGCTGCTGCTGTTGCTGCCTCTGCTTAGCGCAGCGTATCACAGGACTCGAGCTGCAACGGGCCATCGAGTCCGATATTACGTCACGGTCCTGCGACGTGTCCTTCACCCCCCTCGCGTAAGCGGCCTCGAAGGCCGCGTTACTCGTACCGGCCAGACTCTCGAGGCTGACGTTAGCGCTGCCGCCACCCTCGTTCTCGATCTCGGGATTAGTGCCGCCGCTGTTGCCGTCGTAAAGAGCGCCGTTCACGTTGGCGCCGATGCCGAACGGGAAGCAGGCCCCGCTTCCTCCGTTGCTGCTCGTCGACCGCTTGAACGGCCGCGACGTCGGGATCCCGAGCTTCTTCACCTTGTCGTAAAGCGTACGCGACGGCACGCCAAATTTTCGCGCCGCTGCGACGGCGCTCATTCCACCCCTCACTGCCTCGATCGCCCCGGTGATGTCGTCGCGGGTGTACTGCTTGTAGCGTTTCCACTCGGGCTTCGGCTGGACGCAGTCCGCGGCAGCTGTATAATTGATCAAAATTATTAATGTTGTCGTTAGAGATAACATTTGGAAATATTATATATCGAGGCATATAGAAATAAAATGTACGTGTTAACGTATCGTTGCGTCCTCCATACTTCGCTTTTCTCACGACACTTCCGTACTCTAATTACACTTGCGCGAAATAAAGGAAACTTTGTTTGCATATAAATGAAAGAAGTTTGTCAAATTGTCGAAAACTATCGGATTAACTGCACAATGACCTGTCGTCAACGATCGTTAAGATTCAGTTAGATCCGGATACCGATTTTCTTTCGCGGTTGATTGATTCGAAGATCGACATTGTCAAATGGAATGCGAAGGCGGAGCGGCACAACAATATTATAAACGTTAATTTTATTATAAAAATATGCTTTCGCAAGTTGTTTTTGAACTTGTCAAAATGGTACATTTGTTGTGTTAATTTTATAAAATAACTTAATATATTTATTTTATGAAATTAACGCTAAACAAAATTTGAGTGGACCGTTTAGATTAGAGCATGCAATATATGTTAAATTTAACACGAATTTTCCAACTTTGCACAAAAGATATGAATATATAAAAATAGATCGAGGTGATATAAGTTCGTTGTCGTCCTGAGTCGCGATCATTCTCCGCTGCGGCTAATTTTACAGCAAAAGCGTGCACTGAGAGAACGGTAAAATAATTAAGAGTGCCATTTTCATAATGTTAATAATAACATATAGTGCGCTGCATGTCTCGCAAATAAAAAATTATTAACATTACTTCCTTCATATTAATAACAATTATAACGAACTATATTCAAATGTGCATCGAGAAAGAAAATATTTGTGACTACATACAACTAACTATTAAAACAAGGGAGTTACATGATAGCTAAAATTAATGTTATCGTAAATATTTTTTTTACATTTATCGAGGCATGCAAAATTGTATCTTAATAGTTTTCTTTTTAACGCATTGTATGTTATTATTGGTCACGTTACTGCAGCAATGAAAAGTAGAATTAAGTAAAATTCCTAATCGTAATTACTTGAATATTCAATTATTGCCACAAATGCCAAATACTTTTCTTTCAGTGTACATTAAAATAATATTACAATGTTATTAATTTAAAGGAAATAACTTTTCGTTTTCGTATTTATTTATTAAACTGTAACTCTTCGTTTACCTTGGGGACTCACTTCCGCGTCTTTATCGCAATCGCCCGTTTGTAAGTTTTGTTCTCTTAACGTGACCAAAATATTTCTTATTTGTAGATAATTACTTCGCAGATTATCATATACAGCGTAGAAATTATCAGGCACTCCAAACTTTGAGGTGTTAGGACTACCTGAATTTCGAACAGTATCTCCGCCGTACGATTGCGGCGACGTCTGTCTGTCGTCCTCGTCCATGTAGGAGACGTCGGCGTGGGCGCTTTCGCCGTGGGCCAGATCGTTGTTGCGGCGGTTCTCGGTGTCGTTCGTGGATCCGTTGCTGCTCGCGTTGCGGTAGTGCACCGGCTCGTGGCTGTCCGGTTGCAGCAGCGACATAGGCTGCGAGCTGTCGACATGGGACTGACCGAGTACCGTGCGCAGTATCGGCGTGTCGGTGTTCATCAGCAGAGGCGACGGTGGTAACAGCTTCCGGCGCTTGAACGGCGAGGTCTCGATACCGTTGTCGTAGGATCCGCCACCGCCGCTGCTGCCGCTGCCTCCGCCGCTACCAACGAGAGCAGAGGAAGACATCGACGTCGGAAGCTGATGGCCCGCGCCAGCGTGCAACAGAGGCCACGTGATTGGTAATGAGTTAGTCAACGGGTGACTGCGATCGAGCGAGACTCCTCCGGATTTGCCATAAAGGGAGGAGTAATCACAGGTGGAGTGTGGCGGTGACATGTGACTGGCGCCGCCACCACCGGTGCTAGTGCTGATAGCCGGTGGCGGCGACATCGACGTGTCTATCGCATCCTCGCGGCGAAGGTCGCGCGCCGTAGTACGGTTGCTGTGTTCCTCCACCAGACCCTTCACCTTCAGCACTTGCGCGACCTTGAGCAGACCGGGTAGTTGGTCCTGCGCCACGTTCACCTCACCGCGATACATGTACTCCAGTATCGCCTTGATCTCGGAATACTTGACATCCTTCAGGACGATTATCGGATACTGGTTCGGCACGTCGTGAAATAGAGTTTGGAAGTACGTTGAGCATGCGGCTAGCACGATCTTATGGCACTGAACCGTCCGACCGCAGTCGACGGCGAGGGTGACGTCGGTGAAGGACTCGTTGTGAAGCAGCTCGTCGAAAACGTTGAGCAGGTTCGAGCGATGATTGTTCCATCGGAGGCAGTACTGTTGAGAGGTAGACATGGTGTCCATGGGATGCGTGAGACCTGCGTGAGACCTGTGGCAAACACACTCTCGTTCAAAGACGCGTACACGACTGCAATTCGACTGATTTGGCCAAGCAAAGAAATAGGAAATGCGGTTGCCCCTCCCTTCCCCTTCCCTCCCTTCCCTCCCTTCCTCGCCCTAACGCTAGATTACTAGACCTATTGATAACGCATATTTGAAAATAAAATGAGACAATAATTATATCAGAACTTATCTAAGCTGTAGAAACTAGACAATTTCATAATGGATCTTTTTCCAAACATGTTACCTGGCATGCATTATTTGTACATGCGATATGATGGCCCTTTCTCTCTCGCAACATGTTGAATAAACAAAAATCTCATCCTATCTGTGTGGAATTACCGATAAAATCAGGTAAAAGTAATTGAAATAATCTCGGCTTGACCTTCGACTTTCAATCTTGTGCAAACAGATATATGGTAATGTTGAAAATTTAAGAAATTGTATAGACGATTTTCACGAAAAAAAAAAAAACGAGTTCGTGTTTATCGAGAAATTTACGGCACGATCATATAACTTTATTATCTCAGTTATTAATAAATCTGCAAAACAAAGCGGATCTTTTTGATATCTAAATTTCAATATCTAAATTTAATAATATCTAAATTTCTGATATCTAAATTTAAACATTCTATGAAATAATTATATGTTGTTACATAATGCTTATTATCTAGAGATTCATGCGATATCTGTATTGGATGGTCCCTTTACAAAGACCTCTCTTTTACATCGAAATAAAGACGGATGTGCATTTCAAAATACGACAAACGCGTTTCGAATAACTTATTTCATATACAAATAACAATTTAGATGCCTGAAATAAAAATGCTCGCGTTTCTTTCCGCATACTTCGTTAATTTACTTTGACCAACAATCCCAGATAGCACAGGACGTTCTATGCACATTGGTAAACATTCTATGAACATCCGCGTATATCTATAAAATATTCATAAACGTCCATAGAATGTTCCGTGCTATCTGGGATTTGTACGGTCAGTCCCAAGTTTTCAATACGACTGTTTTCGAAAGCAAAGATTATACGTATCTAAGGTCCGAATGCGATTACAGAAAGAAAATAAGACGAATATGGCACACCTACAAAATACGAACTAGAAAATGACCACGATGATAAAAACGCGATAAGATTGTCTGTGCGAGACGCAAACTATTTACACACCAAGAGCACCGATGAAGCATTCTATTATATATATAAGTTTTTTTTCCCAACCACATTTTACATGTCAAACAAAAACAAAGTGCTTGTCTGCAATAATAATAAAAGTCTTTTGCAAACGCTTTACAATCGTATTACCGAAATAGCTATTAACATAATACAATAATAATATTATAATGTTAATGCGAATTGCATCAAAATATCATTACACCGAGATCTCGTCGTAAAAGCCAGATAAAATTGCATTACGCCGATGAAATTATAATGCGATCTACAAATGCATCCCTCAATAATTGCGCGCGACTCTCGTCGATTCCTGCCAAGTTTAATTATTATTTTTGTACACGGTTTAAATGTACACGATCGTCGATTGAGAACGGTAACGTACGGTCGAGACACTCTCAGGATTACTTCAGAAGATTCGTGTGCGTGAGAGGAAGGAAAAATATTTCTTCAATTTTTACGACCATAAAATGAAGGCAAAGTCAGCGTGAAAACGGTGAAAGAAAAAGTTTAGTAGGCAAACTTACCTGACCATTGCTTTTTACCTATAAGTGCCTTTTCACACGTTAAGAACCGTACTACGAAGATGCGAATGAGTAACTGATTCTGCTAGTCTGTTTAGAAATGATATTTCAATCCTGCGTTCATATCGATCTCGATTAGAGAATGTTTGTAAATACTTTCGTAACGTTCTGCAAATGCCGCAGAAACATCGAGAATCGGGAATCTTTAAAATTACACGATTTTCTCTATTTTAAACGATAACGACAGACTTTGTACAAATGACGAATAAGTAGCGTTTTCCAAAGGTCTTATCGAGCACAACTTATTTCGTTCGCAAGGATTTATACACTGAGAAAAAAAAGTTATTTAACTTGACTAAATTTTTCAGCTCGATTGAATTTCTTCAATTCAAACATTTACATATTTAATTAATCAAATACGTAAATATATATATATTTAAATTGAAGTTTCTTTATATATTTATAAATAGTTAAACTGAGAAAAATTTAATCGAGTTGCAAAATTGAGTGAAGTTTTTTTTTATATATTTAAGTCAAATACGTAAATAGTTGAACTGAAAAAATTTTAATCGAGTTGAAAAATTTAGTCAAATTAATAACTTCTCTTTCTCACAAGTACAAACTCCTCTTCGTTCTTTTTATTGACTTAATTTTTGCACTATCTCTAGTTAAACTTGCATAATTTATTTCTGACACTTTAATGTACATACATAAAATTCATAAACAATCTTGTCTATCTCTGTCGTGCGTCATTTTACGCACATATTTCACAGATTAGTAAAGAATATTTATTTATCTGTTTTATTTTCCTTCTTGGAATTGGATATTTATTAGATTTATCTATCGTGGGTCCGCCACCCTTTTCCGCCTCTATTTTTCCCCCATTTTCCGTGAAATGATCGAGATAATGAGAGAAAATGAAACGATCGATGTTCCGTGGTTATAGGGTGAGATCGCGTCGCGAGGGGAAGTCAGTTGATATTTGCATTTCTCTTGGATGAGTAGGGTGAGTCCGCGCGCTCTCACCGACTTGGCGTTGGGTCGGCTCAATCGGGTCGACCCAGTAGAAATTAGGAGCAAGCACGATAAGAAGAGAGATAAGGGCTCCGTAAACTGTAGAAAATGCTGCATACGTGGAAGCGCATGATATAATGCCTAACGATCCATCTTGACGTTTTAATATGGTCGACCTACAAATTGTTTTCGACCAAGTTGCTCGCCAAAAGATGAAAACGTAACTCGCGAAAAAAGCTGACGAGGAAAAGAGGGATGTAAGAAAAATATCGGCGATGGCAAATTACTTGGGAAAACGAAAGCCGAAACCCACCCATGTAACGTTAGAATAACTTCTCCAAGTGAAAAAAAAAATATTTTCATGAATACCAATATAGATAAGTGCAAGCGAAGAGATGTTAGAGTTTCAAAAGGTTGAGAATGAGTTTTATTAACTCTTAAATGGTACAGGATCGATAAAATAAAAGTTGTCGATTAGCCGAGTATTTTTTCTTGAAAAGTTTCAGGAATTTCATGTAACTTTCCTTTAATAAGGTCGCAGAAGAAGAAAAGTTTGTTTAAATGCCCTCGGTGCCCTTTGCATTACGGCGAGCGAAAAGTCTGCCGATGCGGATTAGTTTCGTCTTCTCGCGCGGGGCGCGGCGGCGTCGGGTCGTCGGAAGCGCGAGAGGAGGAAAAAGTGCGTTGAACTTACTTGATGACTTTGCTCGTCTCGCGGACGGCGAAACACGAGGCGGGATCTAATAAAAGCGAGCGCAGCGAGCGTTTGGAGAGTGGATTGCAGGCTGGAGAGACCGATGTTGCTCCTCTCCTATGTCGCGCGACTCTCTGGACGATTTCCCGCGGATATAGGGCACGGATGGACGATCAAGAAACGGCAGGCCACTTGACGCTTGTTATCGACATGTCCCATACGATCTCTTTTTTTCCCCGCCCGCTTCTTCCTCCCTCTTCTTCGACTCGTCTAGCGGGTACGACGACGACGACTTGCGTGCACTTGGAGGAGCGCGCGCGCTTTCCTCCTCCCCGCTAACCGCTCTCTCCCTCTCTCCCTCTCTCTTTTTCCCTCGCGTATAACTTACCTATATGTCGTATGTAACGCGTACACGCCTCACGCGGAGGACATGCCGCACGCGGAGAAGACGAGTGAAAGAGGAAAGAAAACACACGACGTATACACAGCCGGGCACGCACTCCTCATTTCACGCACACCCACCACCCATCCCACCCTACGTTGTCGCGATCGCGGTTGCACCTACGCGCGGTGGAGGACCATGCGCGCCCGCACGCAAGAAAGTCGCACGTTCTCCACAACACACGGGATTGTGGCCCGTCCGCGCGCGCCGGGAAAGAAAACCTTTCGTCCTGCCCGCTCGACGACCACTGACGCTTGCACCATGCCGTACAACGTAGCCTAGCACGTCACGCAGCGACGATCATAGGGGTGGTGAAGCGATGTCCGTGAGCTTCTTTCTTCATGTGAGAGAGCCAATGGCGTAGAGCTTCCCTAAGGCCACAGCCATAAGTCCCCGCCCCAACAGAGACAGCTCTCACCATAATTCCCGCAAGAGTGATCAATTAATGCAATTCGAATCCCCTGTATTAAGAAGGACCGCCCACGTCGGAAGCGTGTGACGAAAATGTCAGCAGCGGGTGCCGTCAAGTTGAAAACTTTCGCGCAAACGAGCAAATTATGGAAAAATATTCAATCCGATATTTTAGTCTTTTTCTAATCGCGCTGACACGACTCCGCCGGACTCTTTGGAGGTTCAATGGTCAGAAAACGTCCACATAGGCAGAAAAAATTCGAGAGGAAATTTGGTCACGCTTTTCAAACAGCTTCAAATCTGGAAGAGGAAAAAAAAATTACAGGCAACGTGTACACACAAGAGGGAGAGGGATTCTACACCATGATATTTTCACATACGAACGATGAAGGGAGGGAAGAGGGATGGTTGCACCGATGTTATATTTAGCAAACCGCTGCTCGTGCATTAGGCATATTCGTGCACGGGGAGAAGGATTTTGCTGAAATGTCTAACAATTTTACTAAAGATCTCTGAAAATAATTTCATTAGATTTAGCATTGTAATAATTATAACGGACGTTCAAGTATGACGTGCAATGGTGCAAAAAGTTTTCACACTCTGGCAATCGGCTTGAACACTTCAAATAATTATTTTGGTCTGATTTTCAGATCTGTGTATTTAACTGAAGTTTTAAATATCTTAGCGAAATCATTTGTCCGATGTTTATAAGTATTTCAGAATGTTAATTAACAATAATCCTTTAAGCGTATAACGCTTGATATTAAATATTCTCCCTCCCTTTCTCTCTCTCTCTCTCTCTCTCTCTCTTTCTCTCTCTAGTTATAATAATATAATATAATATTAAATAATATTTTTGAGATATTAATATAAGTGTGTTTTTTTTTATTAAATAAAATTAAGTTTATGCAAAAAAAAAAAATAAAATTTAAACGTGCCATTTATCATTAATAACTTTATAATATATTTGAAAGAAATGTTTATTCTTTCAGATCTCAAAACTGCAACAAATGTTTTTTATAATATTCCACGGATATTATTAAAAAAATATTAAATAATATTGATAGTAGTATTACTTTAATTTTTAACAATATTCGTATAATATTGTATTATAGGAATTAATCATATTTTGTGGGGCGCCGACTATTTAATTAATACAATTAACATTCAATTTTTTAAATAGTTTAATACATATACTAAAGTAAGCGTGGGAAAAATAATATATCGATAATATTTCCAATATACTTTTTTATAATTGATTTTGATCTGATTTTCAATCAGCCTCAAACTACACTCTCGCTGAAAGAAATAGCAATTTTACATGTACATGCGTCGTCTGTATAATTTTTTGCTTATCACGATATATTTAAACAATGTGCTATTTCGCGTAAATAGATCGGAACGATTGCAATCCAATCACTTGCGTGAATAATAGATGTTGGTGTGACCAAATTAACGGTGAAATAGAATCGTTTCCAATAATGTTATTTATAATCGTGTCGCATAGTTACAAACTGATAAAACTATGTAAACGAGCAAAGCATTAACATCTGTGTTGTAATTAAGTATTTACAAAATCTGACTTCCGACGCGATGTTGTGAGTAATCGTGCGTGCAGCCAGAGGAAAATATGTAAAACTTACGCCATTGTGCCATATGCGTATGTGATAGTGAGGCATTTCGGCGCATCGTCGCACGCGTGTATACGCGTGTACACACGCACTTATTCTCCTATGCTCGCACTATCAGCCAATCACGCGGCTGCTACGCCAATATCCTGCGGGATGTACCACACGCGCGTACGCGCACACACTGGCAGATTACGAGTGTGCGTGCGTATTTACACACGGTACGGTGCTTGGAAACTATTGGCCTACACACCCACATCGACTTCCTCAACGGAGGGTTACGGTGTCCCACAACAACACACGCATATGCGTGCGTGCGTGCATGGCGCGCGCGCGAGTTTCGAACGCATGGCCCAAGTAGCAAGGGGGAGATCACGGTAGACGAACGTACGGAAAAAAAAAACCCGGGGGAAATGTTTCTAACTATGTGTACGTTCACGAAAATTGCGACCAAGCTCCACGACGAACCCGTCGTTCGCTATCACGTGCGTGCCGGGCGGCGGACGCATATGCGTGCGGGAGTGTTACGCGTGTGTAATTTCGGCGCGCTCAGCCCTCAGCAGCATGAGGGATACGCAGCCGACCCTACCACACACGTACACACTTGGGGTGTGTGTGCGAGGGCCTACAGCCCAGCTAGAATTGGGTTGCTATGCGGGGGTTGATGGCACGACGACGCTCCCATTCGAGAATCGTGAGAAAATCGCAAAGTTCCGAGAAAAAGGGAGCGAATAACGCGGAAATTGAAAAAGGCACCGAGCCGAGCCGGGCGGCCGGCTCGTAATTAACGAATCGCCGATCCGTCGAACCCGGAGTATTGAGAATGAATGAAACCAGCGTAGTCATTTTATTAAGATGCGTTAAATTAAACAGAAGAATAGAGGAAACATTGTTGAAAAAAACTGCTGCGACGTTTTATCGGATTTTTTCTCTTTACAAATTTAAATAATGAGTACATAAACATTAATTGTTATATGACAATGTGACGAGGTCGAATTTATTTTAATAAGCATTAATTTTATAAATTGTTTTATTATTATATCTGAATATCTGTGTAAAATTTGACACAATTCTTTTGGTTTCAACGTTATTAGTTTTTTGTTTGCTCTTTAATCTTGTTAAAATCGCGTTTTGCAATATTTATTTTCAAACTTGATAAAGAAATAGCATTAGGAATTATATCAAAATTTTCATACATACACTAATTTAACCAATAAATATTCGTGCATTAGTTCATTTGAATCTGCGCGCACGTTTAAGAATTATTTACCTGAAACTACAACGAAATAACATTTACTCTGCATAAATCAAATAATAAGCCAAATTATTTGTTTCGTTCTTTCAGCTAGTTCTAATATTGTGCAGCCAAAACATCCTTAAATGAATATCACAGGATGAAAGAGACAAATTACAAGTTCAAATCCGATATCAGCGAATTTTGGAATGGAACGAGGAAAAATAGCTTAGCGTTTTCAATAAATAAAAGTCGTCGAACTTTCCGAATGCATCCCCTTCGCCACCTGCGATCCCCTGCTTTTACATGAATTTTTGAATGAGACTCGATTGCTCGCGTTGTCAATTTAATATAACATTTTCTGATTGATCATTTCAATGGAAAAGCTGTAAAGCACCGGACGTCAATGGGCAAACGGACACTCGAATTCTATTTGTTCGTGCAGCCTCTTTCTCGAAAATGGCCGAAAATAAATGCGCTATCATTCGTTCTTATCTCGTGCGCGCGTTTGAGAAGAGAAGAAAAAGGCACGATAAAGCGGACGCGGTCGAAGAAAAATCATTCTATGGCCGAGAACGAGCGCGCACATGTGTATGCGTGTATGTGCGTGAGTGCGGCGCAGTGATGCAGCGGGCGTGCGTTTTTCTCAAACGATGACGACACTAACGATGACGATTTTGTAGAGGGGAAGACGAAGAAAACGAGAAAGAGAGAGAGAGAGTGAGACAGAGGAAGGGCGGAGGTGGCCGGGAAAGTGGAGGGACGGTGAAAGAGAGAGGAGGAATGCGACGATGGTAAGGTGAATCTTTGTCCTGTTGCGCCATCGAGAAATTCTATTTTATACTCCGGGGGTAGCGCAGGCAGATGCATGCGCAGAGCTATGACAACAACCGGTGCATAAGCGGATCGGTCTGAGCCGTCGTCCGATGAGGACAGGTATATGAAATCGATGTATCACGTGTTCTATCCAAATGGAATCCACGTTATCAATCGCGGAGATAATTCACTCAATAACGAGAATCCACTGTAGTAATCTACTGGACATTTTGTAATCGAGTTCCCACGTAAATTTTTCACAGATAAAATTTACGTTAATTTTGTATGTATTTCATCTTTTATCCCGGCTGATATTAAATATTTTTGAAACATTTTGCACTGTTAAAACACATTACAGTTTTTTAAAACATGCAACAAAATACTTTGAAGCCCTTTTGAGATCTCATCCTCAAAGTACCCTTTTGTAAAAAAAAAAAAAAACAGGGTCGAAAACTCTTAAAATGATAGTACTTCTAACTTGTTTCATATGATTTATAATTTACGAAAAATGCGGCTCATTCAAATCCATCAGCGAGCACAAGTACTATTACAACATTGATTGCATAACATGAAAATTTAATGTGAATTTACTCATGTGAATTTTATATAGATTGTATGGAATGAAAATTGATGTAAATTTATTCACGTGAATTCTCTGTCCCGATAAAAAAATTTGTCATATACATATAATTATATAAAAATGGTTATTAATAATTATACAAAATTACATATTAAATATGTCCACGTAAATCATTATACCTATTATTGAAAAAATTCACGCTGTTCTCCAAGTCACCTATACTTATAATGTCTTAATATCGTTTAATTTTTGCATTCACTCCGCAAGCAGTCACCCAAGCCATAATCGGATCTAATATTGCTTAACGTCTACGATTATAAAAGCGATTATCCATTCAATTTGTCGTCGGCCATATAATATATAATTACATAATAGATAATACATAAATATATAATTTTACGTAATTAAGTCATATTATTACAAATAATATTTTTTATGGGATGTTGCTATCTCCTATTTTTATCTCTCTTAAATTTTATTAAGAATTCCACTTGGATTGTATAGGAGGAAAATCGATATAAATTTACTCACGTATTTTCCACATTGCTATCACCGTTAAATTTTATCAGTAATTCTACGATGAATTGGTAGTTTTATACATACATATATATATATATATATATTGTTAATCGATATAAATTTTCCTCAAAATTTTTACGTGAATTTTATATGAACCACTTCCAGCTGTACTTATTTATTGAAGAGAAAATATTAACTTGACTGAAATTTTCGACTTGATTAAATTTCTTTATTTCACATATTTATGTGTTTAAGTTAAATACGTAGATATGTTTAAATTAAATACATAAATATTTAAATTGGAGTTCGAGTATTTTATGTGTTTGAGTTAAATACATAAATTTGAGGAAAATTTATATCGATTTAGAAATTTACGTCCCGTTCATGTTGATATCATACCGATAAATTTCTGCCCACGTAGACACATGTGAGACACGTGAATGCAACATAAAATCCATGTACAATACAATATCTATTCTCATCCGGCATAGGGTAGATCTTTCGTACTTTGTACTCGTGACACATCGCACGATTGCGATATGATATTTATATAGTCGCGCCGTAGACGATTTTGACTTCGAATCGATTTTCCGCTATGTCATCATAGAAAATCGATTTGAAATACAAGTATGATGAGAACTTGATGTTTGATTCACGACCGAGCCTTCCGCCAAAACTCGCATTGCGCGTATCCACGCTCTCTTGATTTTTAATATGAACATTGAAATTCGATGATTAGTTTAAAAAATCTGTCATTTGATCAATCTTTCGAGGTGTAATTTGTTAAAAGTATTTACATTCTAGTAGCATATTATTGATATTGCAAATTATTGATGTCTGAATATTTGCGTGAAGAAATACTATTGCAAATTATTTGTATACCTGTCATCGTAAAAATAATTTGCTTACCTGAGTTTATCTTTGACGCATTTATATCGCATCTGTTTTATGTTAAAAAAATCGTAAAATGTGAATCTAAACGAGTGACACGCTTAGAATGGTGTTTTTTTTTCTGGCAAACAAAGCGAAAATTCCAACAGCTAGATAAAAGAAATAATTCACCTTTAAAAAAACCTTGCTGTCTTCTATTTATTTGACTTTTTTCTCTCCTTGCGGTACGTCTCAATATGTAAAAGCTAACAATTAGTGAATGATATTTTACCTGAGGATGGTGAGAAAAGATTTTAAGTGAACTGATACCTCGAAGCAGGACATAAGAAGATAAGAAGACAAGGAAAAACGTCATGCATCGAAGACGTCTCACGTGCGAGACGTGTTGCGATAAAGATACGCGGCGCCAATTGTTAGTTGTCATAGCTGAATCCGACTGATACCACAGTATCTGTGATTACGCATATCTTGCTACGCATAGACTCGCATAGGCCTGTATACGATTATCGTTTCCTTGATGCAACTGTGCACACAAACGTCGATACGAAACACTAGATTACAAATAATAGATCACATGAAATGATAGATTACACTTCGTGAACTCTCCCACTAGAAAAAACCTTAACTCTGGAAGGTTTTCGCGTCTCTTATCGCGAGCTGATAATCTAAATGTGTATTTCAACTTTTCGGGAATCTAAGTATCCTAGGCAATGTTCCAATGTTTACTGTCACCACTGGAGATCTATGATACACGTATAAATTTTCAGTATTGGCAGCGAATATTGGAAACACGGCCCAGAAAATCGGCGAAGAAATATGTTTCAAATAGTTACACTTGTTATTCTCTCTCTTACACAATTTTTTTATAGCGCTTTTTGTATAACATTGCACATAAAAAAATTAGTATTAAATTAACGATTCATTGTTTCATATATAAGCAAGAATATAAAATCTTCTTGGAAAAATTAAAAATCTTAAACAGACACGATTCGCTTACATGAAGAGAAAAATTTTCTTGATGTAAGCAAATTATGTCTGTTTAAGATTATAAACTTTTCCAAGAAGATTTTATATTCTTGCTTACGTACGAAACAATGAATTGTTGATTTGACACTAATTTTTTTCTGTGTGAGATTTACAGAAAATCAATTATTACTTCCCGTGAAATTCGCGATCCGATTCTTGTGAGAGAAGAATCATTAGTAACTTTTGTTCTCTCGATTATTCCGCAATGTAAAGCAGGGATAAAGAATTATTGATCATGCGCTAGATATATCTCCGTAAGAGGCAGATACGATTAAAATTTAATTGGAACTCTTAACTATTAAAACATTTCAATTAAATCTTATTATCATAAAAGTAAAAATACATTTGATATAATAATTTTGTGTCTAAAGGGTACATCACTAGATCGTTTACCTCCTAAATGTATAGATTTGTTTTTCTATTTGGTACATTAACGTCATTTCCCAAAGTTCAGATACGTTGGCGTTTTTTTTTTTTACGACCGCAGGTTGCAACGGTCCTCGAGCACCGCGACTCCGACTCTCGAGATCGAATTTTTGATCGACACAAAAGTCGGCAGCTACGATAAAAGTGGAAAGGGGACGAGAAATTTTTTTCTCCTTGAGCATCCTGAAAGAGGAGATTCCCCCTTCGTTACGGCGTTACGCCGACGAGCGAGAAAGGACGAGGTGGAAACCCGTATAAAGGAAAACAGGTTCCTCATAAGCCCCGAAGCTGCTTGCTATCGTACAGTTGGCTTTTCGGGGTCCTCTCCCACTCTTTTATTTTTTTTTCCTTCTCTTATCTTTCTCTTTTTCGTGAAGGCGTATGCGTGCGATGTTCCCCGCTCTTCCGCGCGTTTAATGTCCATCACGTGCGCGCATGTGTGCGGACGCGTGCATACACGAGCGTAACTTTGATCGCCGTACGATCGGATGCGTTAATAACGCCGATGCTGAGAATATCTCGCGGTATGTACACGCGAGATCGTTAATTTACCAATCGCTCCTGTACTCGTCGCGACTCAGATCAGCCAGATCATCGATAAACGTTTGGAAACACGACAGAAGCGTGAAAAAATATTTCTGATAAAAAGAAAACATTTCTCTAATATTACAAAAATCAATTTTGCAAAAAATTGTTATAAACAAATTATTTTATTACATAAATGGGGAACGTTTTAAGAAAGAGCTATATGTATTTCTTTAATAATTTTTAGTAGACTCGACTGACGACGTAATTAGTTTCCCTCCGCAGACAATTTTGAATAATTATTTTTTGGTTAACCTTCCTAGAATATATTGTTTATTTTTGTTGCACACGCGGAGGACGATTTTAGAAAAAAGTTACATACATATCGCTTTAGTAATTCTTTTCCTATCGAATGGATCGGCGCAATCAATTGTTGCAACGAAAAGTTTGCTCCGGTTCTATTTTGAAATGTAATTTTTTAGCTAATCCGGTGTAAAGAGAGTCCGGGCCTTAATGGGTCAAGAGAACGAGCCGCGTTGCGGGGTCACTCGGCCGAAGCGATGGTGCGCCCACCGTGCGCCGTTAATGCGCTCGACGGTACCTTCAATATTCACGGACGTATAACAACGCGGCCTCGCCCTTTGCCAGCCGCCACGATGCAAGGTCATTCACCCCGCAGAACCCGATCGATGATCGGCGCTACCTGCTGACGCATTGTCGCCAGCACAACAGAAGGACTATCCTCCGTCTGGTGATGTAGGCATCCCCCGGCAAACACCATGCATCCCTGCCTGTACGGGTCAAGTGCAATTATTCCGTGAAAGAGAATTAGGCCTCCTCCTTTCTTCCCTCCTTTCTTTCTCTCTGCCGGTCTGCATATACACGCCCGGATCCGTCCTACCTTTCGACGCCTATACAATACTGACCATAACTATTGACCGTAATACCCTATTTACCGCGAGCTCGCGGCTGTAACAGGTGTTATGTAGGTCTCGTTCGACGTGTTGCGCGAAATGCAGAACGGAGCGGGAGCGCGCTTCCGGATGAAATGTGGGTCATGCGAGAACGGCAGTTTAAAGCGATCTCGAGGAAAAACTCACCACCGACTTTCGATTAGTTAACAGATCTGGAGCAAATCTATAATATTAACATTTTTTCTCAAATTTCTATTCCACTTATTTGAAAAAAAAAAAAAAAGATCGTCGCTATAAAAAGGAAGGGGGTAACGCTTTAATTTTCGGCATGAGATCATTCTTGCATAGATTTTATTTTCCATTAGGGAGATTGCACGTTGAAATTACTTCATTTTACCACTGGCTTTATTTTCATAAAATTTTAGCCAAAAGACGCGAGCACCTGAAACAGATAGAGAAACATTGAAAAATCTCTACATTCACCAGTGTGTAATTTTTACGTAAATACGCCCTTCCTGGCGCAGAATAGTGAAAGACCGGAGTCAAAAAAAATGCCGTGGTAACAGCTTAGTAAAATCCACGCTCAGCTCGCCGACT
Source organism: Solenopsis invicta (assembly GCF_016802725.1). NCBI lineage: Eukaryota > Metazoa > Arthropoda > Insecta > Hymenoptera > Formicidae > Solenopsis > Solenopsis invicta. The sequence goes on from NC_052665.1 coordinate 5,595,971, forward strand.
TCCGCCGATCATCATCCGGTCACGAAAAACATTGGGTGGTATCCTGCCATTAAGCCGCTGAATTTCTAAATAACCGCATCTCTGTCATACAAACATTCTGACGGTTACGAAGACGAGCGACGAATCACAAGCAGCTCTCTTACAAAATTGCATGCGTGCATTCGAGCCCTCGCTGCACATTTGGGAAAACCCAATATCGTGCTACTGCAACAAGTAGCTAGATTATATATCGCTTTGATAAATCGTGCGCTTTGATAAACGCGCGAGAACGAGCGACGTGCATGAGCGAGAATAATTACAATAATTATTATTATTATTATCGCGCCTCATTAGATGATATATTGCAGTTGCACAACGTCAGCGTACATTCTAATCTATGTATGTTGTGGATTTCATATCTTACTGTATCATCACGAATTATCGTAGCGATAATCGAGCTACTTGCAGTACGTTTTTCCAATGTACGCGAGGGATCAAACGCACGCCTGCAATTTTGTAAAAAAAAAAGCTCTTGTAATAATATAATATGATAATAATTATTATTATTATATTGTTATTATATAATATTTATAAGTTAATATGTCACATTAAAAACTGTAAATGTGACAGGGTACGTTTAGAAATGGATTTAGAAGTGAAGTGCTCTTCGGGGATGTCTTAGGGAAAATCTACCAGCGAGACAAAGTGTAGGGTAAAAAAGCATTCACCGTTTGCCGGACCCTGATATTCTCAAGCTGCCGGCAGATCCCCTAGATGCCACTTATAATTTGGATTAGATGAAACAGCAGGTACGAGCAGCTGTATCAAGCATGTGCGCTTCAACGAACGAAAAATAACACTTTTCACAAATGTCCGTCAAATTTTTACGTAATTTTTATTAGAAGGGAGATGAGAAAGAGGCGTGAAGACATTCTTCAAATTTGAAGAATGTCTTCACATCTTTCAGGAATTAATCGTCTATCGTAGTCTGCTTACGAATTCTATGAATAACAAAAGACACAATTTATATTGTGATAATGAAATATCGACATTGTATTGCGATAACAAAGTATCAATAACATTGTAATATTGAAACTTGGCAGTAGTATTATTATTCGTCAAACGTAGTTAATTGTTTAAATCACGATATTTTAATCGGAACTGTCGGGCGGACACATTTAGCACAATTACAAATTTACATGATTGTGAGTTAACGACGTATAAAAAAGGATCATAATACAAAAACGATCGATCAATGTTATATTCTTCCTCAATCTTATCTTTTCTATGAGTTACGTATCAAAGGCGCCAATGTCAAGTTCAAGTTCCGAATGAGTTTCTGAATGAGCGAACCAGATTTGGGAAATAACATAAATGGCTGAAAAGTATATACTCATATCATCGAAATACTATTATCCCAGACCTCGATATCCAGATAGTAATTGTCGACGTAAGTGTTTGTTGCACCGTCGTTGCACCCAGGGTGTTCGTGATCATATCGTAATACGTTGGAATTAGAAACGCAGCAACCGACAATGAGCCCGCCATTTGTTGACAATTGCCCGGCACATGATGCGATAGCCGATGCTTCAATATGTGATAAGTGCAGTCAACGTCGAAATTTGTGCTTGTCCCGTTATATTGCCATAATAATGTATAGAATTACACAGTGCCGCAATAGCCGATAACGCGAGGCAAACTTTGATACTGCTATCTCGCTGTTAAACTACTGACAGTACATTATGTTGCCCGCGTGTTGCTTCAATGTCGGTATATCCGGCAAGTTGTCAGCGTCATCGATTTGCGCGAGTTTGCTTAGACACGCTTTGTTATCTAGTCGCTTGCATTATTAATCAACGCGCTCGGCGTCGCCGAGCGGCGCTGCGCGGAAACGCGCGGCGTGTCGCGTCGGGACCAACCACTAACCTTCGGACCCTTCTCTCGTGGCGCATAATTTTAGGCCCCGGCGCGCTCTCCTCCTCTCCTTCTTTCTTTCTACACTTTTTTTTAAATATATATTTTCTTCTCTCTCGTTATGTGACTTTGAAAATCGGTGAAGCGCCGCGGCGCGCGCTCGCGGCAACGCGGCTTGGCGCAGCGCGGCGAGGAGAGGCCTGGCGCAGCGCGGCGCGGCGCGGCGCGGCGCGGACGGAGTCGCAATAAAAAATAAGCGACGTGTACCCCACATATAGGGCGTGGGTTTATCTGCATTAGGCGAGTGTTAGTGGGTCGGCAACCCATCGCAAACCGGTCCTGGAGAATGTTAGCCCGCGGCGGCGATGTTGCCACGTTTATATGCGTGATTTCCCAAAACTGCATCTACGCAGCGGTTCGCTGGTTCGCTACGCAGGCAGCGCACGCGTGTATGCGCGCACTCACACGCGCGCACGCACGTGCGTGCCCCCATGTGATTTTCCCCGACCTTCGGGGCAATGCTCCTTCGCCCTCTTCTTCGTCTTCTTCCTTTTGGTCGACGGCGCGTTTCGGAGATCGGAGGCACCGAAAAAATTCTCCTACGATTCTCAAACGCGAGACTTTTACTCTTGCGACCGCTTATATAATATCCGTTTCGAATTTAGTAAATTAACTTACGGGATGCAATATGCCGCGGGTGACTCCTCGGATAATTACATCTCAACGGAAAACAAAAGCTGCGCGCATTATCGAAATAGAGACGTGAAAAATGTAAAATCAAATGCCTTTTCGAGGAAATGGAGAAGGAGGGAAGATACGTGGTACCTCGTTTATGCGGAGAGCGTATATTTAAGCATTTATGCAAGCACGAGAATACGGATATCTGACAGTATATCTTGCATTCTCAACCGGCATTGTCATACACATATCTACAGTAACGCTTGGCAACCGTATCTTCAGCCTTTGAACTGACCTTATACCAATAGAGAAGAGGAATGTCATTATCAGGAACAGCAAGCGTAGCGAATCAAGATAAACTTTGTTTACACCTTTTCTCGTATCATTGTAAATTCTAGTTTTCCATGTTAGGACCTTCTACGGTCAATAATACTCCGATCGATAAAATTGAATAAAAAAAAAAGCTAAGGCAGTATACGTCAATATTTTTACAAGATTTTTTTTATTCGCTTAAGTTTCTTCTTGCAAATCTCTGATACACTGAAAAAAAAGTCTAGTTGTAACTACCAAATGTATAGTGAAATAATATTAATTAAATATTTTGTCAATATAACCAAAAATAATTTTATGTTTCTGAATATTTAATGAGTATTATCAAATCTGGTGTAAGTTACTAAATATTTAGAAAAGTAAAATTATTTTTGGTTACATTAATCAAATATTTAATTAATATAAATCACTATATATTTATACTTATACTATATATAAAAAACTTTTATACTTATATATTTCACTATACATTTGGTAGTTATTACCAATTTTTTTTTTTTCAGTATAAGATAGCCACCGTATCATATTTAAGGGTGAACGAGAAAATATAAATCTAATTAAAATCTAAACATACAAAATGATTTAGGATGCATCCCGTTATTCACTCGGAGTACTGAAAACCTATAGTAAATGTAGCGTGCACTATAGATTTTTGGTACTCGCAGTGAATTTTGAAACCCAGTCAAGTATAAGTACAAATTACTACGTTATCGTTTTGTAATCAGTACTACGCTACGTGATATACATGCATGTATTAAAATTATTTATGTACATATATAGTTCATAAAGTTTAAATAAACAATTATTCAAACTTTTATAAATTTTAATATTTAGTTTCTCACAACTGTCTTTTTCATTTTGTAATGTAATTTGACATTTATTTCTCTTTACTTCAAAAGTATAGCTTCGAAAGCTTATAAAATATTTCTCTTTACTTTAGAAGAAAAAAATTAAATCGAATATCTCGCACTGATAAAAGTGTGTATGGAATCTCCCTACAGTGGCAGCGGGTCTTTACAAGTCAATTTCACTAACAGAGCATAAATGTTTCAACGTTGAAGAATTTATACATGGCACTTCAGTCAGCCTTGCATGTTGTGCGTTCAGCTAGATTTATATTTTCTCGTTTTCACATTTAAATTAATCTTTATTTGATGCGGTAAGCTCTCTCCCATGTTAGAGATTTGCAAAAATAACACCTCAGTCGGAATTCAAATCTGAATCCCCTTGCGGATTTTCCACATTCCATTGCGAATACCTCTCGATTCGGCTACAAAACACGTGAAGCAATATTCCCGATAGATATTCTATGTTATACGAATATTGCATAATAATGTGGCATCACAAGTTGAATTTTGCAACAATTTTACTAAAATAACACGTCATAAATTTTGACCGAAATAAAATAAAATTTTTAAATAACATTTGTTAAAAATATTAGATAAATCTAAGTTTAAATATTTGTGTAAATATTTTGCAATTATTTCAAAAATCGTTTGATTCTTAATTCAAAATGTTACATGCTAAATATGCAATATTTCTACATTATAATTTAGGAATAATTAAGCATTTTTATAAATATGCATATCTATTAATTATATTTCAATATATTTTATACATAATACAGCTAAAATTTTTTTTTTTCAATTAATAAACAATTTCTTTCTACATTTAATTTTTCAAATATACAAAGTGAAATAAGTCAACATAGTTTGCTGAAATATTGTACTATTTCGAAATTATATACGCAAACAGTTCTCAATATTTTACAACAAGTCAATACTTTTACGTCTACTTTTGTAAATATACCTACATAATTGCAAACTACAATTTTTAAGCAAGATTTTGTCATTTAATTTAATAAATGTTGTCTTATCGGGAATGTATTCCGACTTCGGTTGAGGACCGTTTCAAGAGTGGCATGTATGCGACGCGCAATTCATGTGTGTGCGATCTAAATTTGTACCGAATGTCAACAATTTCAATAATTTCAATTTCAACAATTCGTGTAAACAAACATGTCCAGCGCGACAAGTTTGACTTCACGATGAAGCAGTATCACTGTTTTCCCAGGGTGGAACACCGCGTTTCAGCCGCGCCGTGCATTCCGCGTCAGGAATGCATTATCGCGCGACGTTACGCATGGAAATTCGGAGCGTGTCCGACAGTTTGATCGTACGTGCTCACCGTGTATAAAATATTAAGTACAAGCGGCGGTTGCAATGATTACGCAATATCCAAGTAGCCGAAAGTAAGATATGTCCGGAACTTTTAAAGATAATTTTTTTAAATCGTACGCTCGAATACAGGAGAAAATATTTATACAAGTGCCGCCCCTATCTTTAAATTAGCTATATGCCTCTTTCAAAATGGCTCTTCCTGTTTACGAGTGCATGTCAGTCTCCGATTCGAACTCGAAAAGATTACGAAAAAAATTGAGTATTTTATCAAATAATAAATAGAGGAGAAGAAAGAAGAAAAATTGGTTGCGCCGAATTGGTCGAAGAATCTCTTTGCGCCTATCTCGATGTAAATAATACGATCCACACGACACACTTTATCCGAGGGATGTCCATGTGACGTCCCTCGGATGAAAAAATGTCACATATGCTGTGTGGAAAGACACCGTCGTTCCTCGCAATTTAAAATTGCAATTGTAATATAGCCATACAGCACACTAATATTGTATCAACATCTCAACAATATTTAATCGCAAGATCGCGAATATTGCAGCAACATTGTAAAATATTGATACAATATTAATGAGACATTGCAGCAATGTCTAATGTAGAAAAATTAACATAGATTTAATATTGAAAAAATATTCACACTTCAACATTCAACGCCGTAACGTTCAATGTTTCTACAATATCTCTGCAATATTGCATTGCAATTTGCAATATTGCAACATTGCAACATTGCAACATTGCTACAATGTTACTGCAATGTTCTGTGCTGTATGAGATACATATTATATATGTGCAATAGAATCGAGAGAAAAGAAGTTATATTGCAGTTATATTGCACGAAGTGTCGTGCATCGCCGCAAGAAAAGAAAGAGAGAGAGAAAGAGGCGGAGAGAAAAAACCGTTCGAGGGCGATTGCTCATACGTAACACGGATGTTTCGGAAGCTGCTTGTTGCACCGGGATGCAGATTCGCGGAGGGAACGTCCCGGTCACGTGTACGATTTCAGCGCGCGCAACACGCGACCTTGTAACACTTCCGCGCGGTGGAGGAATCTAGCTGAAAGAAAAGAAAAAGAGAGAGGCGGAAGAACCTCCAAAGGGGAAGAAGAGCGCGCGAGAAGAACGGCCTCTCGCAATCGGGGAGAAACTGGTTTCTATTTGCAGGCTTCCGCCGTCGGTCGGTCCGCCCGACCATCCCCGTGTCGATGCACTTTGGCGTTCAACGACTTTTTCAGGCGAGCGAGTCGGAGCACTCGGAGCAACGGACTCCATATGATGAGAAAGAGCGAGAAAGCGAGAGAAAGAGAGAGAAAGAGAGAGAGAGAGAAAATGAGGTCCGCTGCCTAAAAGGCACCACAGCAAATTTCTGACTATGTTACTTCGCTGGCTTCCCTTTCCACTAATTACAGATAAGCAAAGTTAATACGACCGATTAATTGCGACATCCGGTGCTGAATCCGCTTACCAAACTAAATGTGTGACGCCCGATATTCACTCGACTTTTGCGACAGGAAAATTATTATAGGATTTTTATTAAGTAGTCGGGAGCAGAAATTTGTTTTACGAGGAAAGAACGATTTTATATATACGTATACATTAAATAAACATTTTTATATATACATACATTAAATATATATATATATATATATATATATATATATATATATATATATATATACATTAAAATGTATATTAAGTAAAAAATATACGCATTGAAAAATCAATTAATCCACAGAAAGATTATATTTACAGACTCTTGCAAAATTTAGAAAAGTAAGAAACATTTATATTTACAAATTTAGTTTTGAGATCTGAAAATAGTTTTCTGTCAGACCATCGCAGTAAAACGCTCAAAGTGATTGCTAGAATGTCAAAACTTTTTGGAACATTGCTCGTTCATGTCTGAACGTTTTTCATAATTATTTCGGTGGCAAGTAAAATTATTTTTAAATCTCTATCTAGCTTGATTTTTACATACTTGAGCAAAAACCGTTCTCTGCGCATGACGTTGGGGTCTTGCTCCACTTACGATCTATTTAATAGTTTACATGCGCAATTACTAATAAATCTTTCTTTTTCATTTGTACACTTTTCAAATAAATCTCAAACCATTATAAATCTGTCAGAAAAGGACATAAAACAGTGCGAACAAAGAATTTATATGTATGCGTGTTCGCATAGAGTCAAATGGCAAATAAAATCGTGAGTGAAAAATCGATTTCATTGCGAAGAGGACACGAATATTATAAAATTAATATTAGTGCTAAATATCTGTAAAACTCGACTGGATAAATGCCATTGAAAGGACAATATGTAAAGACAGCGAGGAATTCGAGGCGATTTGGGAAAGAATAGAGGGAGATGTGGGGAAGCGGGGTACTGTCCCAATAGAGGTCGACATCCGCAGTAGAGGCAAAGGCAGAAAATCGATGATCGCCGATCGGATCGAAAGAAGCAGCGGCTGTAACAGGTGCCGCGCTGCTAGATAGCGTAAGAAACGCAAGGCGGTCATTGACGGTTCCAAGGGCACGCCACTTAAAAAAAAAACCCTTCTACCGCATCCAGGAACGCGGAGTATAAAAAGAGGGCCCACGGGAAAATGGAGGACGCGAGAGAGTAAGAGAGAGATAGGGAAAAATGGGAAAAAGAGAGGGAGGATGACCTTGATGGATAGGGTTGTCCAATGAGGATCCTGAAAGAGAACGAGGCGCGTAGATGCGTGAATTGTTTTCGTGTAAGTCACTTTCCCCGCCATGCATGTGAACGGGGCTGAGTGTGTGTGCTGGTTATATAGGGTGTCCGACAATCCGCGTTTTTGTCTCACAAAATCAGCCATGGCTAAAAGAGAGAAGCGGGATTAAAGCGAAACCGATGTTTTTCACGCTCGGTTTCCACGTCTATTCTCGCGGAATGTTTATTAATAACTTTTGTCTCAAGTACAACCACTGCGTCTCTTGGAGAAAGCGATTTTTGAAAACAGCAACCCTTTCTTGCTAATAATAACTCCTCGATCCTGACGGGAAGTCTAAAAGAAGAAAGGGCATTGGAAAGTAATTCTTTGGCTAAATTCTTCTAAAGAAATTTTGCTGCTTTGAAAGCATTATACTTTAGCATTAATCAAAGTAACACGTGTTGGCTTAAAAAAAATGTTTCCTAAAACATGGTTATAAAAAACATGCTTAGAAACATGTATTAACCAACACGTGCTACCTGAATAATAGACTTCACGTATAGAATATTTCATGTAAGCAAATCCGGAGTCTCGAGATTTCAAAATAGTGTCGCTCGTATATATGTGCTTGACTGTTTTCACAATCTCGTTGCAAATGTTATATTGCACAAACGTCTTCGTTTACGTTTTTTCATACCGTTATAATGAATTACTATTATAACTTTTTGCTTCTAATCGATATCATTTAACGCATTGCTAGTGCAAAAAGCAGTACGACTTCCGGAACCATCACTGTCAGTCTTTACACTTGAGATTTTAATAAAATCTTTAACTTTCTCCGTTTCTTTCTCCATCATTTTAACAATAAGTTTGTACGTTTTATATACGCCCCGCGTATATAGTCCCGCATTTCTTCGTAGATTTACTTAACATCCAATGACAATGGAAATGAAACATCCTCCCAGTCGACACGATTTGTGCTGCTATATAATTTGGAAATAATATTTTATATAACAAATATTTCGTGATATTTATATCATAATTATTAATTTGTGTCTATTGCAAATCTAATATAAATGCGCTTACTTATTATTTACGTAACAAAAATGTGCTGCTTTAATATACAGAATTTAAACACTGCAACTATACACAGACGTTAACAAAAAAAATAGTTGTATAAATATATAAGTACATCTTTGTTACTTAAAAAAAAAGAGAAAAATTGTAATACAACTACGACATAGCTGCAACTTTCGCGTTATACAAAATGTGATACTGAAACTTGTGATTGTTATACATATAGAAAACGCATAACTGTGTCGAGTGGGCTGTAGCTCCAAACCGAAGCCAGGTTTAAAGTTTCCACGCTACCTTAGGCCTAGATCGAATCGAGGTACCGCGTCCCTCGAAGGGACTTCATCCGCGTGCAGCATGCATGCTCCCTTCGTACAGTTGGGTCATGGGCGTATCCTCGATTTTTTTCGGAAATTTTAACCAAGTTTTTATCAATTCTATTAACATATAAACAGAAATTGTTTGCATAAATGAATCGCTTTTTACGATATTTTAGAACTTTGAATATTTTCTCGTTCCTTCTTGATTTAATCAAATGAGAAAAATATTAAATTTTGTAAATTATAACTTATAATTTGTCCTGATTTTTTAATGAAATTAGAGACAAATGCAGTTATTAAAAATGAAATGTGTACATATTTAATATTTCTATTTTATTATTACATCCAAAATATGATTATTTTCATAGCAAAAGGAATTTAAAAAAAGATATTCAGAAAAGAACATATTACATAGAAAGGCTTGCTGTATAAAACATTGCCAAATATGCGATAAAATTAAATGTGCTAGAAAGTGCTAGAAAGGCAAGTAAAATCATTTAATAAAATTTACAAAATTAACAAAATTATGCAACAATTTTTCCAGAATAATTTGACACATGTTTAAAAATAAAATTGTATTTTATAATCAAAAATTAAGAAAACGAATAAACAATGTCGGAAGGGAAGGAATTTGTATCTCTCTTTACTGAATACGCTCATGGCGCATTAATAGTGCACAGGACGCGCTTGTTGCAACCGGCAATTTAATTTCTGATGCATAAAGAAACGCGCCTCTATTGATCGCAATTGATTTCAATTAACGTAATTAATTTCGCGATTTAACTGCCTCGATCATTCACAAAGAACGAAGAAGTTTCGCGACAAGGCGATCTTCATGAACTTGAATAATGCGTCCGATGACATCAATTTCTTCGTAATTGCATGGCACAATATATCAGCCGAGCTATTAAATATCGTGAAGTTCACATTCGCTGGAGGCATTTCAGAAAGGGACAAACGGACAGTTGTTGTCCAAATACCCTAATATTATTTTATTTACGCTGAATAAATACGTAACAAAAAACAATACATTCTTTCCAAAGAATTTTGGAAAAATTCCATGGACTTAAAGAATCGTATCGCGAGCAAACATAATGGGGAGCCAAAACGGAACGAGATAACGATTACGCAGGTTTATTTTAATGACTAAATATTCTCGCATCCAGATAAATGTCTTATACAATAATACCTTTTCTGTATATATATATATATATACAAAAGGTATCATCGTATAAGACATTTACAGATATGTATATACAGATACATTTATATTTTTATTTTTTATTTATTTTTGTTCCTACATAAACTAAGTTTGGAAAATATGTAGTTCTTTTTTAAATGTCCTTCACTTTTCCCGGGATTTGAGAAATCACAGTTTGTGCTTTGTTTCAATGTGACAATGCGATTTCTACGGTAGTTTTTTTATCTTCTTTAGAATAGTTACCTGATTTCGCAAATTTAGGATGCTTCTCCAAAGGAAAGGGATAAAAAAAGGGATAAAAAAAATGCTGTCCGTTAAAACTAGAGAGTCGTAAAATTATTTTAGAAAATATTTCGGCACTAACAATACGTAATATTCGCAACAATAGAAAAAAAGTAGCGTATGGACACGCTCATTATTTGCATTGTTGCGATCGAGGGTCAAATGCATTTGTCATTTGCAAACGATTTCAAAGAGTTACGCACAAGGACACCGAACGGGTAAATATGTGAAAGTATTCATTCCTTTTCTTCTGTCAAGTATAAAAAGAGTGTGCCTAAATAAAAATTGCAAAAGGGTTGATAAGACATAAATAACGGAAAACGAGAGAAATCGTTCGTCAGATCGACTCGGCAAATATCCGAAGTACTGTAAAAGATTCTTTATTTTAAATCATTAAAAAGAAGTAAAGAATTATAGGACAGAAAATATACGATAGATTTCTTTTTTTTACGTTCAAACGAATATATTTTTAATTATTCATTGTTGGTTTGTACGAACTCTATATTATCAGTATATTGAAAAAATAGTGTAGGATGGCTAACAAATATAGCATCATAGAAAAAAAATTGAAAGGGCAAAAATATATATAAATATTTATTTATAAAAGCTTTTATGTACGAGATCTGTGTGCATAATATGTGTTCATAATTATTTTCAACAAAAAAGTTGGATATTATATTCAGCCAAAAATCCCGTAATATTGTTTTACGTATTTCATTGGAATTGGGGAAAAGAATGCTGGTCATAAATCTTATATTTTCTGTGTACATTTTTTTTTTTCTATACTTCACTCTTTTTACCCTTTTTTTATGTGCATTTTTAAGACATAAAAGTTCTTTAGAAAGAAAACTTTTAATTTGCACACAGCACAATGTTTAAAAAGAAGTTATTTTACTTTCAACGGAAATAAAATGTCTCTTGGATTTAAAAAGTAAAAAACTGCACCAAAACACAGGAATGTCAAAGACATAAAATTGCTTTCTAAAAGTAGTTTCTAAAAGTAGTTTCAGCGTGTAAAACTTTTCCTATCGAATAAATCGATTTCGAACTTAAAAGCAAAAGTCTTTCTCTAATATTAGGTTGATGCAAATGAAATGGCCGTTTTCAGTATTTTGAATTTCTCACCTCTATAGATCACTTTTCTTTCATACAGAGAATGATATCTGTATACTGTGTGAAAAGTACATGGTCCACACGTGATTTAGTGCACATAATCTTATTTATATATTGTACTGTTAGTCATAGAAGTTTGCATTAACGCCGTGATGGAAAATAAAAAAATTCGTATAAATTTACTTGTACGAGTTAAAACTTGGTAATACTGCAGCTGAGGCAACGCGTAACATTAATACTGCATTTAATGAAGGTACTGTAAGTGAAAAAACGACGAGGCGTTGGTTTGAAAAATTTCGTTCTGGGAATACAAACCTCGTGGGTATCCATCCTCTATCATTAATTTAATTTTTTTATAAACGGCATTAACGCACATTGGCAGAAGTCCATTGAAGTAGATGGACACTATATATTTTGATTAGTGAAACAAATTTTTAATTTGTCTAAAATTGAAATTCAAAAACGGGCATTTTATCTGCGACCTAATATTATTCTTCTTACAAACTCATCAAAATATTAAACAATATTTTGCGTTTTATAGCATGCAATAAAATAACAAAATTTCTTTCGAAGAAATTCGTTTAAGAATAAAAGAGGAAAAAATGTTTTAGCTGCACAATTTATAGCAATTTTGTTTCAAAAAACATATAATGTTTTATACAGGAATACAGGAAAAGTAGATATAAAATCATAATCTCGATAAACGATACAAATTATAAAATTAATATATGTTGCAAACGGCTTGTACAATTTATTTTACAAACGTTTATACGTATATATATATATACTACTAAAACTTGCGCATACACTTCTTATAATATAATGGATTCTATCTAATAAGTAATATGTCATGAATTTGTGTGTGAAATAAATACTGGTCAACTTTTTATAAAAAAGATCGAAAGCTCTAAGAGCGGATATTTATTTAATCTATTGGCGGATCCGTTTGAACGGATTTACTTTCTACAGAACATTCTTTATTTAAGGAACCGTATTTATTTGCAATATTTACTATTTCTCGGAGTGTGGCATTTTCTTCTTTCAAAGAATGCAACATCTCTTTCTCCTTCAATTCATTCTCCTCATCTAACGCAGCAGCTGTTTTCATCACGGCTGCCATTTCATTAATTTTCTCCGCTTGACTGGTTATTATCTGTAAATTAACAAAATATACATATATTAAAATATATACGTGAATACTATGTTTCTATTTGATTTTACATTGTAGTTTCCAATTAGATTAATAAACAAATATCTATCTTATTTATTTTAATAATTTAACAATGGTAATAATTAAATAATGGTAAAAATATTGAATTGCACACAATCAATTTTTTTACTGATTATTACTTGACCTGATATTTATTACTTAAAACAAATTCTTTTACTTACATTAGCATATTTTGAATTGTGCATGGATGAATAGTCGGTTTTGCTAAGACGTAATAAAGAGGCAGTTTGCTGTCGATATTTGGACATTATGTGCTCCAGAGCAAATTGATGATCTTCCAATGCATTTCTCAACTCTTTATTCTCTGCCTGTATTTCTCGCAAATGTTTGTTTTCCCTTTGGATCCCGGCGATCAATTGCAAGTGTGGTCTTTGCTTTGCTTCAGTATTTAAAATTTCTACTTCCTCTTGATACTGCAAACATAAAAGCAATAACATATAATGATAAACTATATCAATAATGTATAAATTATATATCTATTTTTAGTATTTAATATGTTGATAATTATAAAACATATATTCACCTGCTTCATGTTATCAATTTGTCCACACACAGCTTCAACCTCACTTATCAGAGTGTCTGCCGTATTCTCATGGTCTGAAATTCGAATGACCAATTTTTTGGCATCCAATATGATCTGTTGAAATGTCAACGACATCTGCAAATAAATACAAATTCTACTTATCCGCAAGATACGCAGTTGTACCGTTTGATCATCAAATGCTCAGATTGAATGATTAATTTTCAGATGCAAATAAGAGAAATAAAAATGTGTACGCGAACTAAAGATTTTCAATACAGTGAATTTCGGAACGCGCAGCTGAAATCGAACGATTCCATCTCAATGCCTTTCACATTCGACCTGGTTGTCGCACGTGCTCTTTCCTCCTTCGCTCCTTTCGTTCGCATTTAGATTACTCTCGAATTTGCCGCGAGTAGAGATGCGTGTCCTTTGGACGCATCCCGAGGGAGAAGAGGCCGAGCGAGTAGAGCGAGTTGTTATTATCGGCTTCTCGAATCGCGTACACGTTCGACAGAAATGGGTACTCACCTTTCGGGGAAGGCGAATCGCCAGGCTGCGCCAGGCTCAACGGTGGCACGCGATCCCGTAGCGCGTTCGACGCATCCGATCAATCGCCGGTGCCGACGACGCCGAGGTTATGCAAGAACGTTGTCCGTGCTGCCGAGGTTCGACTCACCCGCGAGGGCTGCCCTGCGTGCCGTGCGGTGATACGATCCCGTCTTAACGCGCTCGTCGCGTATCATTCCACTCCATGCGGTCCTGGATACGCGTACAATACGTCAGCTGTGTGACGCCATAAAGTACATACTCGCGCATACGCGTGCACACGATACGCGAGGAGACTAGCGACCCGGAAGGAAAATGGCCGCTCTCGCGATTTGACATTTACCGCGAACGAGAAAAAAAGCAGCTCGACCTCGCTCGGTCTTTTAATAGAGCCCGCCATTGATCTTACGAGATATTTCTGATAGCGGGTATATAACATATTATATACACACGCACACACACACACACACATATGTCACGATATTTCTGATAGCGTGTATATATTTTATATACGTATGATGAGAAAATGATTTTTCTCGCTAAAGATAAAATCAGGACTGGGCAATTAAAATGCATCATTAAAAAGTATTTGAAATACAAAATGCTTCTTTGAAATATATAAAATACTTTTTAATTCGATCTCATAATTACGATAATATATAAATTATACAATGTTAAACTTTTCCAACGAAGCTAAGCGCTACAACATTGCACGAAAATTTTGAGCTGGCTTTTAACCGGATGAGTAGAAGAAATTTTAAATGCACTTATTGTGATTGAACTTCATAGGAAAAAGAACGGAATTCAATCAAGATTTTTACCTCGAGCAAAGGTGAAATTACTGATAAGTGTAAATAAAAACAAAGCAAATTACCTAATTTGTTTTAATTTTTTTTAATTGTTTATTTGAATTACAAAATACAAATTATATTTCAAATATGTCCAGCTCTGGATAAAATCTATTTCGGTATCAATCTGCTCGCGTGGAGGATTTAATCGAAGGAGAAAGACGAGAAAAACGAAGAAAGAGACAAGATAGAGGCAGAGAGAAAGAGAAAGATATTTTAAAGCATCAGCTGTTCAGCAGAATGCGTATTTTGCAACTGCTACAAGTGTTTTTGTTCACGCCAAAATTGGATTGCACATTTCGGATTTAAAGGGACAATCCTGCACAGCGAGGAAGAAGTTCAACAATTGCAAAATAAGCATCCCGCTGAGTTAGCTTTTGCTTTACATTTAAATATGGCGCCTCGAGCCGCAACGATACGGGTCGATTTTAATTCGTGGCGACACCTGTGAATCGCGGATACGTTCTTGCTTGCGCGCGACGAACGCGTCCAACTGGCGAGGACCAATCGGCATCGCGCTGATCGCGCTTCCGCACCGCGAATCGCGCGACGTCCGTGCGCGAGTTTCCCATCTCGCGGCTGAACTCTCGACGGCTCCCGCATCGAGGGGATGAGCTCTTCTCGGTTCGAATGATTTATTCGTTTGTTCCACGTATGAAGAAGTGCGAGATACTCGGCGGCCGAGGCGTCGATAACGGGACCGAGCTACAGCCGTCGTCGCCGAACGTGAAGGGGAGACCCCACGCGAAAGCACGCACGCACCACGGAACGTCCCTGACGTAGATGTCCACGAGCGTTCTCCCGAGATACGCGAGCTGCAGCGTCGAGCGCCGACGAGTCGGGGGGAAAGAAGTTTCAGTGCTTCGCGACACGAGAGGACGAGGACGACGGCGCTGTGCGTGGGCCCAGTGACGTGATGTAAATAAACGCGCGATTCGGTAAGCCGACATCTGTACGACCTCGCGGTATATTCCCGTGGCCCGAAGCGCGCTATCCAGAGATAAGGGAATTGCGCGATATATATATATATATATCTATACACACTCACACGCACACACACAGGCATATATATCGACGCGCCAACCGTTAGTCGCGCGCGCGCATACACATACATACGAAAGGGCAAGCCGTGCACGCAAGCGCGCGAGCGCTCGTACGGACGACGGATCGAGGCTCCCGAGAGGCGTAAAGGAGCGAGAGCGAGGGATTTCCTTTTTCTCTCTCTCTCCAACGTGAGTGCGCGCGCGTGTTCACATACGCGTTCCCGCGTGCGTTTCCTGGTGCGCGGTGATCACCCAGTCGTCCGCGAGGATTGAACCCAGCCAGCTCGGGGGCGATCTCGGTCTTGTGTTTTGTTTCTCGTGCGTATATTATATACATACGAGCGTGCGAGCGTGTCGACAGTACGATGTTTCGAGCGTCGCGCGCCTCGTGAGAAAATCTGAAAAATCTTCGTGGCCTCCCTCTCGTCCGTTCTCTTGGACTGGACGCGGAGGTGAGAAGAGGAAAAACGAGAAGCGACAGAAGCAGGGTGATCGAGGAAGCGAGACATTCTTCCCCCCCCCGCCATCCCTCCTGCGACGATCCGACGGGCTCGCAGGCGTGAGAGATAGACGAAGAAGAAGAAGCACGGTCGGAGGACGTCGAGGACATCTTCCTCCCCCTCCTCCAACCTCCACCTCTTCCTCCTCCTCCTCCTCCTCCCTTCCACCTTGTGAATTGCGCGCGGACGACATTGCAGGATGGCATCGTCCACGGTGGCCGTTCCGTCTGGAGCCACCTCGGTGCCGACGATGACAAACGGCAGCAACAGCGGCGGTGGTGGTGGTGGTGGTGGTGGTAGTGGCGGCGGCGGCGGCGGCGTCGTCGTTGGCGGTGGCGGTGGCGGTGGTGGCGATCGCGGTAGCAGCGGTAGCAACAGCAGCAGCAGCAGCAGCAACTGTGGCATCGTCGTCGCGGTTGGCACCGAGGAGATTGACGGCGGCGATATATTCGGCGAGCGTAGCAACGTCAACTCCGTCGGCGGCTACAACAACAGCGGCAATCCTGGCGATGCCCTGGAGGAGATCGCATGCGGCAACGGAGAAGCCAGCAATCAGGGCTGTGCCCTCTGCATGAGCAAGCTGTGCTCGCCCAGGGTACTCTCCTGCCTGCACGTGTTCTGCGAGGCCTGCCTGGATAAGTTGCTCATGGACGAGGCTGGAGACTCCAAGGTGAGCTCGGTCATAAGCTGCCCCATATGCCATCAAGAGACTTCCGTTAGTTCTAAGGGCGCCGCGTCGCTTACGTGCGACTATGTTCTCACCAATATATTGGATATGTCCGCTATCGAGAACATGGCAGTACTATGTACCTCCTGCAAGGCCAAAGAGAGCGCTGTGGCGCGTTGCTCGGATTGCGCCAATTTCCTGTGCCCAAATTGCAACACGGCGCATCAATTTATGCGCTGCTTTGAGCATCACAAAGTAATTGCCTTTGAAGATTTGAAGCAATCCAACGAAGCTATCCCGATACACAAACCGATATTTTGTGAGAATCATCCTGCTGAGAACATGAAGTTCTACTGTCATACGTGTCAGGTAAGGGAAACAATTTTCTAATAATTTTCTACGTGTGTATCATAATTGTTGCTTGATGTTTCTTAATGAAATTCTAAGAAAGACTGATACCTTTATTAGTGCTCAATATACCATTAATGGTATGATAGCTTAATCATACCATTAATGCATTGTAGTTTAAATGATTTAAATATAGCTATGTTGGTTTCTTTTCAAGTAATTCTTTGTATGAATAAATTTTTCAAAACAATTTCAAAATCTAAAAATTATAAATGATGTATCAAGTTTTATATAGCTTAAAGAATATATTTTGTTTTGTACATACAAAAAAAATTTTATGTTATCTTTATTTTCAATTAATTTTTTACATAATTATGTGTTGGAAAAGAATAATACTTTTATAAAAAGAAAAAATGATTTATATTGTTAAAAGAATGATTAATATATTTTCTATAAAAGAATACTTTTATTTATTTTTGTATGTTTGGAATAATCATGTTAGTTTTATTATTATTAATAAATTTTGTTTTAAATTGTCAAATTATGTGTGTATAGGAACCTATTTGCAATGAATGTTTACTTGTGGAACACAAAGCACCAGAGCATCAATATGAACGACTGACCGATGCAGAACCACGACAAAAGGAGGAAATAATTAACCTGATGACTGAAAGTAAAGCAAAAATTACTGAATGTGATCAGGTTACGGTACAACTGGAAAATGCACTTAGCGAACTGCAAGTACAACATGATCAAGCAAAAGATTTAATTACAGAGACTTTTCAAAGTTACAAGGCCATACTAGAGAAATGTAAAGACAATGCGCTAATCGAACTCGAGAAATTGCATTCAAACAGAGAACTTGAAATCATGGATGCTTTTCATAGGTATGCATATTTAATTATCCATTTAATCGTTACTTATATACGTTTAAAAATTGAAATAATTTAAAAGAAAGAGGATACTTTGTATTAGAAAGAACATAAGTCAAACATAATTTTATGAAAACAAACATATTCTGTTATGTTTGAAATTTTGTTGCAGCGTTGAAAAGACTGCAGAAAAAATAGAAGATGCTTGTCGTTTCACTTCGAGACTGCTGGAACACGGCGATGCAGTGGAAATCTTAGCGCTTCGACGTATTGTAGGAGCGCAATTGATGAATTTAATAAAAAATACACTAAAACATAATGTAACGTTCTCTATTGAATTTCAAACCGACTATAATCAATTCGAGAAAACTGTAAAGGTAAATATGCATAATCAATAATATAGTTTATCCAATTATATGTATCCTTATAACGTTTGTTATGTAAAAAAATTACAGGAAGTATTTGGAAAATTTCACACTGAAAGTACGTTAGAAGTGAAAACTCATCCTGAACCAATTTCAACGGTATCAGGTGTCTCTACAAATCAGCAAATAGTTCATACCACCTCGATGGGTTGTCCAAGTTCCATCAGCACAAGTTCTCCCATTTCACTTCCTACGTCTATGCAATCCTCCTTTGAAGGTGAACCTTCATTCATTATTCCACCAACCTCGAGTCCACAAAATATCCCACCTCCTCCACCACCTGTACCTCTTCCACCAGGTACAGTTCCTATCCACGGTTTGACTAGCATTCAAGAGTACAATCTACAACAGCTAGCCAGTTTAGCAGAGAAGGTGGACATGGTGGGCGACACTGGTGTAGTTGGACCTAGCTCGAATCCTAGTCCAACTCCGTCCTTTACTTTGGCAGATTTATTTGCTGGAGACCTAAGTTCTACGAGCCACGCCATTAATAATTTACAAGCTCTTGCAAAATTAGGAAATACTCTTGGTAATCAAGGTAAGAAGTACAACATTAAAGATACATGAATTTGCTCTAGTAATACCAATGTCCTCCCCCTTTTATTTCTTCCAGACATAATCCCATACATTTCCAGATTTTCCCACAGATTCACAGGTATCTTAAGAACTATTGATTTATGTTAAAAAAAAATTTTTTTAGATACTTTATGTACAATTTATTGCACCATTTAGGTTATATATATATATATTTTTTTTTTTTGTTTTTTGTACCATTACTTTTATATATATTGCAATTGCTTTTATTAAAATTAGAAATTTTTATTTTGCGTCATACATTAAATAATTTCATTTTAAATAACACTTCAAAATTTGTTTTAAAATAAATTTTGAAGAGGTAATGTGTTAACTAACTTGGATTCAAATATCGTGCCCTGTAGAAAATTTATAATTTGACAGAGATAAGTTAAAGTGAATTAAGGTGTAAATTTAATTTTCAAGCATTCTTGATATTAGATTTATAAGATACAAAACAACTTGGTCGCAAAATTAGATTTGAATTTAGCACGTTATCTCTATTTTAAAATGCAATTTAAAAAATCTATTTGCATTACAAATACATGTATTATTTATCCCCTGAAGTGTCAATATGCAGTTAAAAAATTATTAATATATACAAAAGATTTTTGAAACTGTATTATTTTTTTTATTATGTATTATTACTGTCTCTATTTTGATACAGATCTTGGAAGTACCACTATTAATGGTGGTGGTGGACTAGTATTGGGACG
The DNA here is from genome assembly GCF_016802725.1 of Solenopsis invicta. Taxonomy (NCBI): domain Eukaryota; kingdom Metazoa; phylum Arthropoda; class Insecta; order Hymenoptera; family Formicidae; genus Solenopsis; species Solenopsis invicta. The sequence continues at coordinate 5,616,013 of NC_052665.1, forward strand.
TGGACCTTCACCAGCCATTGTAGATAACCCAAATTTGGGTTCTTTGGCTGCCAATAGTCTATTAAATGGAGGATTTCAATCATTGTCCTCTTCCACTTCGCCAATACTTTCACAGGGTGCTGGTAAGACAATTCGATATTTTTCTATATAATTATAATAAAAAAAAAGAAAATTTTACTTATTTCTATATAACCCAATATATTTTATATTATTATTATATCTTAAAAGATTTAAGAAAAAATAGTTCTTAATGTTAGATATGCGGTTACTGTATACGCTTATAACAATATTGATATTTTATTTTTAGATGACTTAATAGGTGATTCTATGCATAATATGCCTGTAGTAGTAGGAAATACTGTTGCAAATCATGTAACCGGATCAGGAACAGGGAATTATCCTGCTCATCCAAGAACTCAAAATACAAAATTAACGCCTATGCATATCCGAAGCAAGTTTGGACAATTAGGACCCAGTAAAGGGCAATTTAATTCGCCTCATGGATTTTGTCTGGGGACTGATGAGGATATTATCGTCGCAGACACAAATAATCATAGAATCCAGGTATATCCTTATGGGATAGCAATAATCATTTTACTATAGAAAAAGAATGTATTTAAAGTGCACAGTAACTTTTTATAAATCTTGTGTATGTTGATTCTAGATTTTTGATAAGACTGGTACCTTCAAATTTCAATTTGGTGTTCCTGGTAAAGAAGAGGGACAATTATGGTATCCCAGGAAAGTAGCCGTTATGAGAAATAATGGCAAATTTGTTGTGTGCGATCGTGGAAATGAACGATCTCGAATGCAGATATTTACGAAGAATGGCCACTTTATAAAGAAGATCGCTATTCGTTACATCGATATCGTAGCTGGCCTAGCTGTTACCAGCCAAGGTCATATTGTGGCTGTTGACAGTGTGTCGCCAACTGTGTTCGTAATCAGTGATACAGGAGACCTCTTGAGATGGTTTGATTGTAGTGACTACATGAGAGAACCAAGTGATATTGCTATCAGTGGTAAGCATACTTGTTTTTTCTTAATAGTAATACCTATAGCAATGAAATTTATAATTAATTTAATTGTACTTGTCAATAGCGCTTAGACAAATATAATTTGTAATAATAATTGAATTGTACATAAATTTATACATGAATTTTTAGGCAAAGAATATTTTGTTTGTGACTTCAAAGGACATTGTGTTGTGGTGTTCAACGAAGAGGGTAAATTCCTGCGTCGTATTGGCTGTGAGAATGTAACAAACTTCCCGAACGGGATTGATATTAGCGACGCAGGAGATGTATTAATTGGAGATTCACATGGTAATCGATTCCATGTAGCTGTCTTCTCCAGAGCTGGCTCTTTAATATCAGAATTCGAATGTCCATATGTAAAGGTAAAATATTATTTTTTATATATTAATTTTACATAAATTTACACTCTTATATATATATAATGCAAATGAATTCCCGGAATATGACTCGAAATATTTTTGAATTATCACTTTTTAATTATAAAATGATAAAACTAAAACATACATGGGACAAGAACTGGGATTGAATATAGGAGCCGTCGATTATAAATCGACTGCTCTTGCATGAAACTACCCGTTATTCTAAAGTTCTCCTAAAGTTAATATATATATATTTTTTTTAAATCTACCAGTAGTAATTAATTATTGTACTGGTTATACTGAAATAAAATAATTTAATATTAATATTTTATATTCTATTTTATACATACTTTATTTCACTAATTAATTTTTCTGAAATATTTATAAATATAATGTAATTATTAAATTGCAATGTTACATGTTATAGGTATCTCGATGTTGTGGTTTAAAAATAACTTCGGAAGGATATATTGTAACACTGGCCAAAAACAACCATCATGTCCTTGTATTAAACACTCTTTATATATTGTGAAGTGGCATCAGACGAGTAAGTATGTTATAAACTTCCTCCTGCAAGTGGAAACTTCTTTGGAAACTGCTCTCAACGAAAGGTGGGAAAGGCATGCCCAAGGCATTACGTTCGAATATTGGGCCTATTGAAGCAATAGAAACATGTGCAGCATGCAGCTTTAATAGTTGTATAAATATAATGCGTCCCCGTTTTATGAAAGTAACAATGTTGAAAACAAAAAGAAAAAGCAGAAAGATAATGTACGTCTCCGACCAAACAGTATAATAGTAACTTAGCAATTTGCATTTTGGTAAACTGCCAAAGTAAATTAAATTAATTAAGTGGAACCAGTTATAAAGAGAGAGAGAGAGAGAGAGAAGCAGTAAGCTATATCAACCAGTAAGCAACCAACCAGCCAGTTGGATCGCTTGTAGTAGAGAAAGCAATTTATAATGGCCTTCCGTCAAAATTGGTTGTTGTACATCATTTTTGACATGTCAGTATTTTAAGTATGTTTATAAATCAAATTATTCTAGTCTCTCCGACGAGCACTTTTCTATACGCTGGTTTCGATTCGTGCTCGGAACAAGACGTTCTCGTCCTGATTTTTTATTAATCAAGGATGTTTGTCTTCTTAGTCCTAACTGATGCTTCAAGATGCATATAAGTGCACAGATTACTTTTAAAAGGTTTTCCTTTAAGAGCTTCTAAGTAACTAATAAACTCAGCAGGATAAATTTCACGATGAGAGGATCAAAATTTTTTGCTTAATAGAAAAAAAGAAAAAAAAAGAACGTTGCATGCTGCGAGGTAGTTGGTAGTACTTCCTGCTCTTATCATATCGTATTTCTAAAGAAGAGAAACAAATACTCCTCATTGCAGCAGGCACGAAGCTTAACAAGAGCTATGTTCCTGATTTCTTTCTGCGCGTTTGAAAAATGATAGTTGAGAACATAATATAAAAACAACGTTAATGTGCAAGGAATAGATTATGGTATGTTGAAAATCAAACATTTAATATCTTATATAAAAAGTGTCGTACAGAGAAGATACTTTGAGCATAAAAAAAAAGGTGAAATAATTATTTACATTTACGAGACAAACGAGTAGATCCCATTTGTGCATTGTTAAAATTAGACGAGACACATAATGGTTACAATATTTACTCAGGATGCTTCATTATGGTCCACCATATGAATATGACATATATGCGTGTGTGAATTATTGGTTCGTGGTGCTAGTGAATAATGTATCCATACCATGTAAATGTATTTGTTATAAAATTACGGAAATCGTTCCCGCGCATTTTTTACAATGTAGGGGAGCGATTTCGCGTAATATATTATATAAGATTCGTAAGTACATAATATATACCACCGGTATATCATATAGGGACGATACTTTATCTATGTAAAAAAAAAAGGAGATAACGTACAGTTTGCTAAACAACCTCTATTTATGTATATATTAACATGATACATGAAAAAAAACCACATAAGACACATACATATATAGAAATACACATATTTTTTAGGGTTGTTTACATGATCAGCCTTAAGATTTGATTGGACTAAAATGCAATGTGTATACAACATATACATCGGATATTTGGCAGATTGCTACACTGTGTTACCTTACATTATCTACAATAACGTTTAATTACAAATACTATCTTGCCATACCAAATGCTAGGTAGCACATCCATATATACATATAATATATATATACATACATATATATATATTTATACTTGACTAGCTTTATCAAATTCGTTTGCATACAGGAAATTATATCGAAAATGTCTGGTTTCATTACTCGTGTGAAGCAAGTGAAAAAAATTTAGTCTAATGACAAACACAAAAAGGGGCAGTACTAGGAGGCTATTTTAAAGTTTGCGCGTAACATCGGCATTTGTAGTAAAATTGCACGAAGCCTACATAACATACACCTAAGCTAATCAGTCGTACTCATCTCTCGTATAACGTTAGAAGTTTTAATTTTATATATAAAAAGAAAAAAAAGAAAAGAAAAACTAATTCTGAAATATTTAATAGTCATGGTTAGCAGAGTTATATAAATAATGCCTGTGATAATAGTATCGTCAGGATAAGTTGTGTCCTTAAAGAGTCTCTGATGTTGTTGCTAGGTAAATATTGATTAGAAGTGTATCAATGTGAGATATACCGTGGTCCCGCCTGCGAGGTGTTTTTACAAGCACAATAACGCCTGACGCAAAGCGAACCATCAATCGTCTCTAATGATACGCGTTAAATATTAAAAAAAAAAAGATATTCAAAATAAAGAGAGAACACATGTTGCAAAATTTTTGCCAGTCATATTAAATAAAAAAAAACTCATAGTGTAACGAATGGATGACCATTAACGAGAGGGTCTTTTACCTCACAAAATTATATTACGCTCACCTTATATATACTTGAATATTTTAGTATAGATTTACTCTTTACATATTTTTATCTCTGTGGAAGACTACTTGGCTAATTTAGGCCACTGTTGAAATTCACCCCTTATTTGCCTTGATGTTTAAATTACAACAATAATATATAAAAAAAAGGAACGAGAATTACTTGTTACGTAAATGGTAATTGTGATAGATTTTTTGATGATTTTTACAATCTCAAAAGTCTTATTATCCTAATATGTATAGAATTATATAGTCACTCTGTACGTAATAGATAAACTTTGCTTACATTGTTAAACTAATATTAAAAGCTCTCATAACTATCCACACTAAACAGTTTTACAACTGGCAGTGTAATCGAAGATCGTATTTCGAACATGGGATAGGTTTCTGTGTGTATTACTTTTAGCAGTACTATTTTTATTGCTATACAACTTCCAAGGCCTTTTAGGTGCCACAGGTTCTCCGACATAATTTCAAACAGAATATTATTTTAATTTACATATTATTACGGCCGAATTTTCGACTTTACGTTTGCCGCGGAATTTAAATTACGATTTTCGTTCCCTTCTGTTGTAGAGTTGCCACCTATTTTATTTGTAAATCGGAGATTAATGCGCGATTATACGTTTTTTTTTCCGATGCAAAATTGCTTACGAAACCATAATTTTGCAAGCTATGTTTTTTTTACGATGTGCTTAGTAAGATTGAGGAAGACAATTGCGAGCACCCCGCTCTGTTTCTAATTTCGCGTACGATTTACGTGAATTGTAACACTTGTCAATCGTAAAATATGTCGTGTACCCGATGAGAAATCATTGCTATATATCACACGAATATGTTCCTGATTTTCAAAAGAGGAAGCAGAAAAAAGAAATGAAAAAAAGTCGCATATATTATACAATAAGGATTACTGCGATGTTCACAAGCATTAACGAGACAGCTACAATTATATAAATAATAGGACTAACATGACACGACATTAACTGAATTCTAGCCTACGGTTAATCATAGTCTTCCTAGAATCCTAAAAAAAAAAAATGAGTATGACTTTGCTATATTGATTAGGGCATGGCCAATTAACACTATATAGCTGGTTATAAATGAAGAGAAGCGTAATGAAAAAGAATTATCTTGTGAATTGCGCTTTGAATTAACAGCTCCACATCATTTTACTGGACATGGCTTATACACTAAACGTCCGTGATTATAATTTTTACTTTTTTATGCCTTCAGCATAACTTAAGTTGTTTTTATACAAAAGAGAGGAAAAGAGAGCGTAACAATCTATGATCAAAAAGGAAAGGGGAAGGAAAAAGCCGTAGCTCATTATGTATAAGCGTTCCGCGTTATTTTTGTAACAATATTTTTATTCCTTACTCGCGCTCGTATACATCGTCTTATATATATATAATTGATTTTTTACCTTTATGCAAGCATTATGTGTTCGATTGGCTGTTTCCGACGCTATTATAGCGTACTTATTTGGATATATTAGATCATTTTTCCCACGGCATTTATTGCCGGAGAATACGTGGTACGAGCTTGCTATACATATTTTGATCTATTACGTTTTTTATTCGAGGCAATTCGAGGAAAACGGAATTGCTCTCAAACGTGTATTTATATTATTTATATGTTGTTTTGTTTAACTGGTTTTATAAATTTCTCACCACAGTTGTATCTTATTCGAAAAGATAAGAAAACGTTGTCGATCGGTTTCTATTATACAATTCATTTCATTTTAATTGTGTTCTTTTCAGATATACGCATACACGTACACGTCCGTTTATCGTCATTGCTTTAATTTATACGTTTTTGTTGCCAATATATATATTTTTTTTTCTTTGTTTCAAATACTCAAACTGAGGTGGAATGACAAGGATTTCTATATACAGCTTGTCATCCTACCTCGTGGGGAAAAGGCAGAAAAAAAAGCGATTAGTTTGTAACGAGTATTCATGTTGATTTTACTTTAACGATATAACTGCATTCCAAATCGATCATTTTATCACCTCTTACGAGATAGGAAAAATTAAATTCTTTAGTGCCAAAACAGACTAATCAGAGTATTTATATAACATGTATATTATTGCTTACGATTTGTTTTATTCCTTATAAGTTTATTTTATTCGTCTTTTTAAGTTCGCGTCGCGCGCGTTCGAGTGTCGAAGTTTTTAGCGTAAGAAGACAAAAAAATTACGATTAAATCCTTGCTTAGTCAGTTAAAGTACAAATATTTAATATATATATTATATATATTCTATCTTTAGAGAATAAGTAACGCGAAAGGCATGTTAATGGCGTATATACTGTTACTTGGTTTCATTCCTCAACAAGCACTAGCTTTATTTATTTTGCATTAGTTTATTCGATGTAATACTTAACAGGCTGAGAGAAAGGGTAAAGAAAACGCTTTTTCGCCATCGCCCTATACACGTGTAATATTTATTTAATTTTTTTTTTTTTTTTTTTGGATATTATCACACGTTCCTTTTTGGAGGTACTTTGTTTACATATCAAATTGACCACTGAAAACCATGTTACATACAGTTGCATTCCAACCCGGTATGCTGAAGAGCGTTAACTTGTCGAGTAGCATACCCTCGAATATATCCGTTCGGTGATCTCTTCGTGTTTCCACTTACTTTTAAGTAGTGACTGCGCGGCTGACTGAAACTTTTTTACGGTAAAGCGACATTTAATCCGTAAAGCTTATTACTGCTCATTTGCAGCTTGTCACGTATTCGAAAAAAAGCGCGTCTAACGTCTACATCGAGCGGTTGTGCTTTACCGAAAGTCAAGCCGTTGACTCCGTCACGTTTCTCTACGCAAAATTAGTTCTAGTGTCGTTTCTCTCAAATCTATATCTAACACTAAATAACATATACTATGTAATATCTGAAACGAACTTTCTAACGATTTCAACCTATGTTGTACACATACAAAATATTGTAATGCGGATTACTGTGTGTAAACCATGTTTTCCTGAGACCTCCATTGGTATTTTGCATAGAACGAGCTATTTCTGGGGAAAGAAAATAAAATCTTGAATGTTCCGACATCACTTGTACACTTCAAAATGTAAACTGTATAAGAATAGTACAACTGACGAAAAAAAAGGTAAATTGTAATGCAATACGGAAAGCGTGTATACCAATATATTTTTTATATGCTAATGGGATGCCAAGGAGCATGGTCATCTTGTAATGTAACGTATTATTTAGAGTTATACACGTCCAGAGTTCTCGACTGTGTACACACAAATCAGTTCCCTTTGAGACAACTCAGCCTTTGTATTAAACACCCTCCCTTTCCCTCCCCCTCTCCCTTCATCGTCGGACTATTTGAATTTCGAAGTATTTCAAATATGTATCTATATATCTCTTTTAGTTATGAGTTTTACGATTTTTAATCTTCCAAAGTTCGTCAAGACTAGTCCCCGAAATATCTGTAACGCAGATCTAAACTCTCTTCTATTAATTTTTTTTTTGTCTTTTTATTTACCGCAAATCAGCTTTTTTTTCTATCTTGTACCAAATTTTAGTTCCATTTTTATATAAAATATTCAAATTTATGGTATTATACGTATACACATCTATATACACTTTTACAAAAAAGAAAAAAAAATATTTTAATCTACATACTGTATTACATAATTAAAGATACGGAACATTTGCTACTTATATATTTGTCAAATGTATTATATTGAAAATATTTTATTATAGGATGGACAATTTAGCCTTAAAAAAAAAAGGAAAATAAATGTTCTCTGTTGATCGTACATTGCTTCATCATATCAACTCAATTTGCCATTACCTGTCAATTCATATGTACTGTCCTATACTAAGATATTCTCAAATGATATCACTATATGCAGTTATTTGAAACGTGTAGAAGTATACATTCTTGTCTGCGCATAGGCTGCAATGCAATAATAATATATTGTGATGCTCACAAAGCACATAACACATTTTACCAAAATTGTAATGTTTAAATATTTCATGTGATTTTGGAAACTGTTATATATTTTTTATTTCCTGCCAATTGTTTAATTTGTAATGTTGTTCTTTGTTCTTTTTCAATAAAGTAATCAACTAAATATCAAATTCTTTTTAATTCGTTGTAATCACCTCGGACGCGAGTTCATTTATGCGAAACGATCTGAATTTTTATACGATGTTTATATTTATATTGATATATGATTTTTACATAATTTAACATAAAATTTTATTGTTATTGATATTAAAAAAAATAAGCGATAATTAAAGTTAATGAAAGCGACAATTTGACGCGGGTCTAACGACAGAGGTAAATTTTCGACTTAAATATCTTTATTCGGAAGAATACATCTATACATATATCTATACAGATCGTCCTGTATTTTGGAGATATATAACATATATTTATTCGGAGTCTGAGTCCTTTTTGCCGTACTGCTGTTTCGGTAACTCGTTCTGCAATTCGAGAACGTGTTCTATCGGTTCTGGCTTTCCATCGTCACCAATGCGGCAGGGACGCACGACTCCTTCCCTAAGCAACGATGTTATCTCGATATATATTTTTTTATACATAGGAAAATATCATTATGGCGTTTGCAGCTGATAATATATTGCTGGTTTACATAATGATGTTATAAATATATGAAGACGACAGCTTTTATTTAGCATTAGATCTCGATATGATTGTGTATATTTACGCATATCTTTGATCTGTGACGAATAAATAAAATCTCAATATATACACTACTCACCTCGTTAATTTATCAACAAGATTTACTAGTTTTAAAGCTTCATATTCCTTTTGCTCCTCAGTCATGCCTTCAAACGGATTTGGCTTGGGCTGCTCAAAACATCCGGTTACTGGGTTTATCCTTAAAAATTAAAAATTTCCGTTTATATTTATAAGATCTTTTATTCCATCCTTAATACATATGATTATTTCTCGTCGATACTCACTGCTCTTTATACTTCTGATATTCTTCCGTTTCGCTATTTTCCGAGTCAGAGGAATAAAGCGTTTCCGCTTGGTGGCTACGCCCTAATAATCCTTTAGTGGCAAACATTCCCGCCGCATTTCCGTATCCTGTATATTTCACCATGCGGTTAACTGTAAGTAATATTACCAATGTTATAACACTCTGTTGGTTCTACATAAAATCATACTATTTGATATGTGTTTTAACATGGTACCATTTTCTTTACAAAGGACAAACAAAAGTTCTGCAACTAGATCACGCAATTCTGTGATAGGCGATGTTAATAATTTGCATAATTTAGCTCTTAATGTCGTTCCTTCTTCAGGACGATTCATAACATCCTTTAATGGAGGCAGAATCTAAAAATTTTTTTGACAATTTTTTTTAAGAAAAAAATTACAATTAATCAAATTTTTTTCTTTATCAAATTAGAATAAGTTTTTCATTTAAAAAAATGTAAATACTATAAAAATGATTACTGTTTCAAAGTAAGTATTATATGATTTTTACCTGCAGTCTTACGTATTTGCGAATAATCCTCTCTGATTTAACGAGCCTAACCAGTGCAGTAACTATTGGAGAAAAATTTTCTAATAAATGCGTTTTACATTCTAATTTTTTATCTAAAAATCTGAGTAATACACTTATAGCGCTCATATCCATGTTTTGATATATATCTTTACAATTGTTGCCTTCAACAGCTTGTACAATTGGTGTGTAACAACTATACGGTATCACGGTCAACAAATTGACGACATGACTGAAATAAGATAACAAACGTAATTTTCTTTGTTTCTTCTAATGTTAAAGTTACATTAAGATACCACCTTTCAAGTTCATCTTGCTGCACTGAGTATGTAAGAGTTAACAATTTATACAAAATTAACACCAAGTTCTTATATTTCTCTTGGTCCTCGGTCCCAGTATCATCCGAATGTATATACAAATTAAATAGAACTTTTAAAACTTCGCAAACTATCGTTAATTCCTCAGCCTAAAAGTAATTAGAAAATTTGAACTATTAGATTTAAGATAGATACAAAATGTATGAGTAAAATAAATGATATGAATCTTTTTACCTTAATATCAGTAGTTATCTTGTTATTTTGATTTTGCGTTACAAATTTCTTTAATATTTCAATAAGATATGCATCACCACATAATTCAGATTTGACTACATCTCTTGTAGATGTATTTAGTGCAGTGAGTAAAAATAATATTCTTAAATCAAATAATTTCACATCATGAGGAACGTCAGTCGTATAATTTTCTATCCGGTCAATGAGATAAGACAAAGAGGATATCAATACTTTCGAACGTTGCACTTTTACGCTATTATACAATAAATTGCACAGTAATTTCAGTGATTCTATTGTAACTGCAATCAAAAGCATTCATATTAGTTAAATATATATATACTATTTAATGTACAGCATGAAAGATGTAAAAACGTAGATTCTTCTATGGATTTTATACTAAATTTTTTACATTAAATAAATATGTGTATCTCTTCTATCTGAGATTTATATTTATATAAATTTATGTTAAAAAAGTTATTCTTCAATCATTCTTACCGATTGTATGTGAGATTTGTTCTCCTTCGCATATTTTTGTTAAGCCTGCGTTTTGTAATATAATTTTTATTTCATCGTCAGTGATCAGGTCATTTAAGTTGGTTTTGTCACGGCTAAAACATATAAATGTAGCATCTACAAATACATTCTAAAATACATATTTAATATATAATGTTTCTTTTAAATCATTCCAGGTAATTCCAGTATAAAATGTAACGTTTAAATTTAAATATATACTTTTCAATATCAAAATAGTAATTATTTTTTAACAATTTTGTAATCAAATCTTACTATTTTCAAGTTTTATCATCTTTTATTATTCAGAAATATTGTAATCTTTTACAGTTATTTCATGAGATACATACAACATAATTAAATTACCTGAGTATTCTCAAAGCAGCTAAACAATGATGATGTTGATCTGTATGAACGTAATCTGTTAAGTAATAAAATAATCTCTTCCATAGCTTCTCTCGTGAACAGGTACTATCCAGCTCGTCAAACTTTGTCTTTTTATCGTACTGAAACATTTGTTGCACAATATTATTATATATTTTAAACAATTTCTAGAAATGTAAACAGAAGAAGAATATTCTCCAGATATATAAACAGTAATTAGACTTTAAAAAATTGATATATTATCCGTTGCAGTAATTATTTTATAACACTACAAAATAATTTAACATACAGAATTGTAAAATTAAATAAATTAATGCGACGTAAAATTCCGTCTCAAAATTATAAGATTAATTAATACAAATTTATCTTGACAAGAGAAGCAAATTTTACATTTTCTTTTTTACAAGTAATGAGACGAGTAATCTCGAAATGTATACTTACAATCTCTAGAAATACAACAATATTTTTACAAAACTCCTCGTGTGTGCCGGAGATTAATATTGAGATCAACTCGTCCATGCTAGTCTTCTCCATGTCAGCTTCAGATTAATAACGAGCACCTCTCGAATGGCATTACATATTTTATTTCATAATACTAGAAAGACGTGACAACAAATTCACCCTCGAATTGCTTCGAAATTTCTGCAAAGCTTGACAGCTGATCCTACTCATATTTTTTTAACTCTCATTCGAGCGAGGAATCTCCATTAGCAAGAGGTGCTCGCCATTTGCTCCGTATTTGTGTTTATCGCGCCGTTGACCTAACCGCTTCTTTGACGAGTTTCGGAGCGCAGTTGCGAAGGAAACGCTCTTGAGAGAGAATCTCGAACGCCCCCTTTTCGATCCTCCGTTTACGTTCCGAAACTCATTGAAAAAAAAATTTCCGCTTTACCGACACCCCAAGTGCACCGACTGTCGCGCATTGTATGTATGTACACATTGCAATCTGTCACCATCTGTCACTTTCAAAGGGGACACAAAGAGTAATAGCAATATATGTATAATCTTGCCTATTAGCTTAAGATATCGGTGACAAGTGTCCGCGTACGTTTAGAACAGTTCGGAACAAATGATTATTTTTTAGCCCGCCGCCGTCATGAAACTCGGATGACATTTATGCGCGTGTGTTAATCGTTACGTTTGCCTAAATAAAATATAGTTATTCGATTTCGTACAGCTGTTTTTAAGGCTACGAAGATGGATCAGATAAAGGTCCCTAAGGTATGAGCAATTTTTGATTCATATTTCTCATCATACTTCATAATTTAGCAGTAACGAATAACAATGACAGAAATATTACACATATATATAATTATATGTTATTTGTTCATTGATACATGTTTCTTGTATTAAATTGTACCAAGGGTAAATCACAGTGTTTGAAAATAATATCTCTCCCTTTGTTTATATATTTACACACAATATAAATCTTTAAAGGAAAATATCTTTTGCAGATAGAGAATGTGAGGATGCTTGATAAGTATAGCAATAATCATTCCATTGGCACACTCTACCTAACAGTGACACACCTCATCTTTGTTGAAAGAAGTGGCAAAAAGAAGATATGGGTAAATCATACATTGTTCTCAAAAAATTGTGCTAAATTTGCTGAATGGAAAATAACAATGATGTTGTAATTTTAGGTGCTGTACACACATATCTCTAATATAGAGAAACAGCCATTGACAACCACAGGATCACCATTGTATATTAAATGCAAACATTTCTTCATTGTCACATTTGTTATCCCAAAGGAACGCGATTGCCATGAGATTTATCTCACGTTATTGAAATTATCCTGCCCAGGTAACCAATTACATTTCAGTATCATATGCATAAGTATCTTTACATTTTCTTTAAAGAAGTTACAATAATACATGTGTGAAAAAAATAAGTTCCAAGATAATGATTGATAAGATAAAGAATGTATATGCTCATAATCTTGTTTTCATTTCTATGTAGCTAGCGTAGAAGATTTATATTGCTTCAATTATCAAGAAAGCAAGGATACATTACCTCAGCACGCAGGATGGAACTTCTTCAATGTACAAAGCGAATTTCAACGGCAAGGTGTACCAAACGAGGAGTGGTCGCTTTCGTATTTAAATATTAATTATGAGGTGAATATTCCATTGTGCATGTATTTATATTTCTCATTTTATAAATTTTCAACGTTATTAACTAAACTACCAATTCTTTTAGCTTTGCGATACTTATCCAAAGTACTTATACGTTCCCAGTACATCTACTAAAAATATTTTATTAGGCAGTGCAAAGTTTAGAAGCAGAGGAAGGCTACCAGTTTTAACTTATTTGCATTCAAACAAGGTTCGAGCGAAATAACAAATTAAACGTAGCGGTTGAAAGAAATTCTTCCAAATGAAATAATACTTTTAGGCTGCTATTTGCCGCTGCAGTCAACCACTCTCGGGATTTAGCGCGCGGTGTCCAGAAGACGAAGAAATGATGCATAATATATTATGTACAAATCTTAATTCCCGGTATATGTATGTTGTTGATACAAGGCCACGGGTGAGTATAAAATTAAAATATATAATTCCTCAGTGGAATATTGGATTTAATTCTAATCTGTCTACTACTTTTCTCATATTTTTTCATTCTTTAGATTTGAAAATGGGAAACATCTTTTTTTAAACTTTTTTTTAATTAGAACATCTTATTTGATCAGTTTTGAAAACAAATCTATGTTTAATTATTTCAGTCATAAAAAATGCTATAAATATATAAAATAAACAATTTTATAATTATGGATATAAAATACCATTAAAAATCGAAATTTAATTCTGTTGGATTAGATTAATGCCTTTGCTAACAGAGCTGCAGGAAAAGGATATGAAAACGAAAATTTCTATGACAATATCAAGTTTCATTTCTTCGGAATAGAAAACATTCATGTAATGAGAACGAGTTTAAATAAACTTTTGGATTGTAAGTATAAAAATTAAAACTTATGCGTAAGACTTCGGCTGTATCCATGCAATTGTTAAATTTTTATCTTTATTTAAACTTAGTACAAAGATCAACCTCCATGAGTGCATTCTTGAGCGGTCTTGAAAGCAGCGGTTGGCTAAAGCATATTCGTTCTATCCTGGAAACCGCTTGGTTCATCGCACGAGCAGTTTCAAACGGCGTGAGCGTGGTAGTGCATTGTAGCGATGGATGGGATCGCACAGCGCAAGTGTGCTCCCTGGCCGCATTAATGTTGGATCCATTTTATAGAACGATCCAAGGCTTTCAAGTAAATAATTTAGTAGCCATTCTTAAAGTTTGTTTATAGTTATTTGATTAAACTATGTTTATAGTTACTTGATTCAGTTTATATCCTAGAAATAAGATTTAAAAGGCCCCCCTTTTTTTACAGGCTTTAATAGAAAAGGATTGGCTGTCGTTTGGTCATAAATTTAGTGACCGCTGTGGCTATGTCAGTAGCGATGGTAAAGAACTCGCACCGATATTTACACAATTTATAGATGCAACGTACCAATTGCTACAGCAATATCCATATAAATTTCAATTCAATGAGTATTTTCTTTTAACATTACATGATCATGTACATAGTTGTCAACACGGTACGTTCATCGGAAACACTGAGAAAGAAAGGCAAATATTAAGGTACTTTTTTATCGATCTTTTTCTTTATGTAATAAATCCATTCTAAATAAAAAAAATTACAAGTATGAACCATTAATTTAGATTATCCGAGCGAACATATTCGTTATGGGGCTACTTAGCAAATAATATGAACGAGTATATAAACCCAATCTACAGATGTAATCGTTACAATAACGAAGATTCCGCTGACATTCTTCAACCTAAATTGGCACCTCAATCTATCGTGTAATAAATATATAACTTTTGTGATTTATATTCGATATTAGCAAATGTAGCTTGAATGTAAACTGTATCATTTTTCAGTCTTTGGAGAGGATTATACTTTAGATTTGAGAATGGAATACATCCTAGAGAAGCGTGCGACGACTTAATTCTGACGATTTATGATCACACAAGTTCTTTAGAAGATCACGTAAAGCTTCTGTTAAAAGTATGCATTACAATTTGGACTAATGTTTTAAAATATATTTTAACAAAAAATTAATGTTCGATTATATCTGTTCTGATTTCCAACAGCGAGTCAATTCTTTGGGACAACTTTTAAATACGAATAATGCTCAAAAGAAAGGAAAACATAAATTCGATAATAAATTCATGAAAGACTCTCTGTCGGAGACTATAATCGAGAACACCGCAAATCATGATGAAAAAACGAAAGCTAAACTAAGAGCGAATCAAGTGGAAAATGAATTGAAGACAGTCGCTTTAGAATGGAAATCGTCGCGGAATATGGAAGAATGTGGGTGTTCTACCACATTCGATGCTTTCAACAAAAAGGTACAATTGACAAATATATCTCATAAGATATAAAAACACATTCATATTCTTTTTACTTGTAATTTTTACTATACTTCATTTCAGCATCATTGTTGGTCCTGCGGTGACGTATTATGTACAAGATGCATGGCGGCACATACTAAATTATCTGGACATCTGTCACAGCGTGCCGTACCTACGTGCAAATCGTGCTACCAAAGTTTCGGTATATCTGCTACTAGTCCTTGATTACACTTTATTTAATGCCGACTTATGCTTATAATCCATATTTGTACGCATCTCTTTGAGTAATGAAAAAGCGTAACATATATCTAGCAACCTCGTATTATTTCAATATATTTCATATATTAAACCTTTCTATATTTCTTTAAATTTTATTTCGTTCGGATAATCGATTAATACAAACAACGTAGTACCTGATTACAATATGTACCATGCGGACTTATTTCTAACTTAAATAATTCGTTAACACATTAAAGTTTGCGAATATTACATCAAATAATATAATAACAGATCATTAACTATCAACTACTATGGTATACAACGCTTGATAAATGCCATTATGTCTTACGTCATTGACTTTGAAAAATCGTCAATTGTATTCCTCTTATAATTATTAGGAAAAAATTATATATACGCATATACTGATTAAAAGATAACGAGAACACAAGCTGACTTGCACATTCTGTAGATAAATGCTTATAAATTTGTTTGCTTTTGCAATCAAAGTGGGCTTTGCCATAGCAGTTGAAGAATATAGAAATCGTTGAATTGTATTAAATTCGATATAAGTTACATTAGGACGTAATTCATATATAGCATGCATTCACATATATTCACAATTCTTTGACGTCTTTACTATCTTATTAATTTGTCCAATTGTAACATTAAATATACAAACTGAATAAGACATTATTCTTTAATGCCGCAACATTTCACGATGTTATAGCTAAAAAACACATAAACACTATATTATTAAGGCATTGTCCATTTTAAAGAAAAACACTCCATTGCAAATTTTCGTAGTACGGATATATCATACATCACTCATTACACAAAAGCATATGTTTAATTCGAAAACAGTTTTTTCTCAAATATATTAATAAGATTTCATATACGATATCAAATGTCAATATTCTTAGACGAATAATTAAATATCGATCACATTGCAGTGACTGAATTTGCTAATGACTGGTAACCCTACTATCCACAGTGGCAAGTGTAATGTGGAATGTGATAATTTACATAAATATCTTAACGCAATAATATTCTTATTAAATTTTTTTATAATTATTTTTTTCCTATTCTTTATTTGGTTTTCTTCGTCGTGGTCCTTCACCACTGATCAGTGGTGTTTCCTGCAAAAATCATATGCGTACTTGTACTTAACAAAGCATTTATAATAAAAAAAAGCATCTATATCGAAAAGTTTAAGACTCTATAAATTACAGTTCTCACTGTTAAAATGCTTAAAAATGTATTACCTTATCACTTTCTATTACTTCCTCTGTTCCAGTCTCTTTCTCTGCATCTATTTCTTCTATAATAGGTTTTTGCTCAGCAAGATCAATATTCAAAGATTCTAAATTTTCATTTTCTACAGCCTCATCAAAATCATCGGCCATTCCTAAAGGCCTTTCATCTTCATCTTTAAAATCTGTTTTGTCCTAAAATGTTGAAAACAATATATTACATTTTGGTCATTTGTAAGTATTTTGCATTTGTATAATAGTATTAACAATAAGTAAATAGCACTACATGCTGAATAAGGACTTGTATTCTACTATACTTATAAAGCAACTAATATTTAAATCATTTTACTTTCTAATTGGATATTATACCTCAGAAAAGCAGCAAAAATACATTAGCAATACTACTGGTATTGCAGTTAGCAATATATATACTGCCCATATCCATGGATGATCCGCGGTAAATATTGCGATCCGATTCCATATGCTCGACTGTATCAGATAATCATAAAATTCTATACATTATAAGCATATACAGTGATTTCTAATTATATGCTAATTGATACATTACAATCAAATTTGATTTCAAGTGATATTAATTAAATAGCATACATAATTGTAATACACATGTTATAAAGTATACAAATTCTAAATCGAAATGAAGCTATTACTGGTCTTTAAACAATGAATAAGTCTTTTCATTACTAAGGAGCGAGTGAGGATTATATATATAATACAAAATTAACATTACAACTTAAAAGTAAAAGATAAAAATAAATGTTATATTAAATCTAATGCATTTAATGTAAAATAAATATTACAAAAAATATTTGCATAATATACAAGATTAGTATACATTATGCATTTGTATATATTTATTATGTTGCCAAGCAAGTACTTTCAACATTTTATTCAATTTTTTATTTTTCGTCTACGCGAATGTACCTCACGAGCTCGTTTGCATAGATACCAGATGTAAGCTACAATTGGTATCGCGCAATATAAGAAATACAATGCCCACCATCCTGGCTTATAATTCATCGCCCTCATCATTCGACCCCACAAAGAATCCTGCATGTTATAATTTGCATGCTAAAGAGTTAATTATCTTCAAAAGTCAATTTTTAAACTTAATTTACACAATTATGCTTATGTCCATATATCATGTTTCATGTATATTTTCTATTGTGAAAATTCATTGTGAGGCATGTTAGAAAGAATAAGAAATTTTGTTAAATTGCGAATGAAAGGATACTCACGTTTTCCTTAGCAATTTTAATACGTCGAATTTCAAAGGAATCATCTGACCATTTCTTCGCAATTTTCTCATCATCTGTTATAATTATATTGTCGAAATATATGTCTGGAGACATTGACCACAGCTCAAAACCAATAGCGTTCTAAAATATTTCAGCGCATTACATATTATATTTTTCTAAATAAGTATTTGTTTGTAAAAGGCATTCTGCTTTTTTTACATACAATTGGTAACATTTTGAACGGATGCTCATCATTAAAATAATCAGGATTGTGTACAAGTCTAGGCTTCCATTTTCCCTTGTAATTAGGATTGTTAACCAGCGGCGCCAACCACTTTCCTTTATATCGTGGATTCTTCTTCATTTTTTGCTTATACGGTCCGCAACCAGGAACATCTGCGCATTTCGGATTTGGTACTTCCGGAGCCTCCCATTCTCCATCCATCTCGACGTCCCAGTCATCGGGCTTAACCGAATCTGGATTTGGTATCATGGGCGGCTCGTCCTCGAGCCATCCCTCTGGCATAACATCCTCCTCATCGACTATTTGCGCCGGAGCATCTTCATCCCAGTCATCAGGCTTTTCCGCCAATGGATCGGGAATCTTTTCTCGATCATCCCAATCCTCAGGTTGTTTATCGTCGGGATCTTCTATTTCTAAAGGTGGATTTACAGGAGGTGCAAAATCATCCAATAACGAGCCTGTATTGTGGAGCTTATTATCTACTTTGATTACATAAGTATTATCAGGCCGTACGATCAGAGTATACAAATGTGGGTTCTTATCCTTGAAATAGTCTTCTAGTCGATCCTTTGATTTCTTACAGTGTTTCTCTGTAATTGTACCGTTCAGTGGATTTTTATGTCGAAATATAAAATGAAGCTGAAAATTAAAAGATATAAACATGAATTCGGCGATTCCGACATATGATTTTTGTAAGCAGATGTTGCAGTTTCACATTTAATATGATTTTAATTTGTCAACTAATTCGATGCGTTAATTTTGTGATGAGATTTGTCATCTTAATGTAATTTAAATGCTTGTTGTTATAGATTCTAAGTTTTGTACTCAGGAAGACCTTTGATTAAAGGTCGAAACGTTTATTCATTTATTTTGGCTTTTGTTTTGTTTTTGGTTCACAACACCCAGCATGACTCTTTAGCTTGTCTTGCTTTATTTGAATTGATATAAACATGAATTTCAAATACATCGGATATATTTATATGACATATTTAAACTAAGGCAAAATAAAGCACGCATGCTAATACCTTATGATCCTGTCCACATTTATCAGGCCCAAACATTATTGTATACGGTGTTTTATCTTGAAACTGTTTCAAGTCTCCATATTTATCATCTAACGTGAGCAACTTAAGGTAGGCACCACCACATTCCTGTCCCTCTTGAAAATTAACTTCATACTGTACAACCAAGGGCTTGTCTTCAAAGTAAAATGGTTTAGTTAATAAAGTAGAAACGGCAGCATGTCTAGCTTTGCTCTTAAGCACTAATCCTAGATCTCCATCTTCACCGTGTTTCTTAGGTTCCTCAATAGACCAAATTCCTAATAAATAACAAAAAGTTGGACATGTAAAAAGAACATTTTTAATTAATTCTACACAGAAGAAATCTAATGACTTGAAAGCAGTTATAAAAATTTCGTATTAACCATCATATTTAGCAATATCCTCGTCGATATCGTCCTTCTTCGCTTCCGACAACACCCATGAATTCGTAAATCTCTCCTCGCTGTCAAAGTGCTCCGCTAAGTAAACGAAATCGGAAGGTTCTGGACTTTTGTAAGCCGGCTTCTGTAACGCTTCATTGACACTGCTGTCCTCATCCGCATTTAAAATACTACAACACGCACTCAGGCAAATCAACACGACGCATGCCACGATTCTTGCCATTTCATATTCCTGAAACGAGGGGAAGCGAAATGAGAGTAACGCCTTCGCTTAATCCATTAATTCACTTAAGCGCAACCGTGTGACTCGAAGCGTGTTACAAAATGAACCTAACGAAAAGAGAGAGACCGAGAGGTTCACAAAATACGTAAGAGAAAGACAATTGGTCCTTAAGGCGATTAAAATTACGTCTCCGAAAACGACGCACTCGAGAGACGGTGCGAGCAAGTCATGCGAAACTTAACCTCGAACTTGTACACATACACACACATAGGCATTGTGAGCGCGGCGTGACGCGTCACTTGTTCAGTTAAATTAGCCCGGCGGTTATCGAAGGAGAAAAATCGTCTTACCGGTGGTGTGAGAGGAAGTCAAATCACCGAATCTTCGGACGGCGTGAAAGCGGCGAGACCGGGAGAGATACGCGTCACTCGATTATTTAATAACGATAATTTAATCTGTCAACGTTAAGAGCGACCCTGCGACGCGTTCCTGAGAGGAGCGGTGCCCTCCGGAAGTCGCCGGCGAGATCACGTTAATTGGGGCAGTGGCCCTGGTCGAGATCCCTCGCACCCGCTCGTCGGCCTGCGACACGTCCACGCGCACATCCAACTCCAACGACACAGTACTGCACGGTACGACGTTGAGCGCGTCGAACGTGTTTTCGTCAGCGACACGTTGAGCCCGAGTGATAGGTCCATATCAGTTGTGTTCGCGCAGCTGCACCTAATTGCACCTTCTGCACTCTGCCGCCTCGCTCCTTCTCCCACACAGCACGACGAACATACGTCCGTTTCCGTTTTATTTGCACCGAGCACATGCGACAGTCGACGCGACGCGTATACCTTGAAGTTGGTGGAATACCGAGTCGGACGTCTTGGCGCCCGCGTTCAAATTCAACGATCGAAAATAAGGATAACGATACTAGAAATAGATCCAAAAAGTGATTAATATGTTCACTCCTGATATTATATGAATATTTTCTGAAAAGTAAATATTATTTACTTCAATATTTTGAATTATTGGGATTATAACTTTTAAACGTAATAAAGTTTATATTTTATGCATAATTCACAGTAAGTTTTTAACAAAAACACTATTCATAGAACATTTTCATATTTCACGAATATTGAAATAATATACCATAAATATTATATAAAGTGAGCAAATAACATTAATGGTCTTCTTTTTAACTGAACTTTTTGCACTTCTTGCATCTTTCCTTCCTTTATTTTTGCATCGGAAAGAAAAGAAGAAAATACGAACCCTGTACGAGTTCAGACAAAAACATATATCAGATGTTTGACAATTGCATCGAAAACAATTGCAAATGTTTAGGTACTTGTGCATCATAACGTGATGCGTTCAACAATTACATCGTTAAAAACAATAGGAACATTGAGGATTTCAATCTACCAGCAAGACAAAAAAAGATATATTTTTTTACATACAATTCCTATAAATTCTTTAATTACAACACTGTTCCATCTCCCCTTGCACCGGAAATATTAATAAATAAATGCGATATCTGTAGCGTACTCTGGGATTAACGCTTTGGTCGAATTCACGCTCAGTGGTTACATTAATTGAAGAACAAAATATTTTACAGTTTATGTAGTCTTCAAGGAAGAATGTGAAGAATATCTTGCGATTGTCCTTATTACCATAAGAGTGCTGAAAATGATTCCAACATTAGTATATTTGACTCGCAACGTGCAAAATTTCTGATGCAAGGGGCATCTAGTTACCTTACGAGAGCGATTAATCCGGGTGGCATTATCTTCCCACTGTTATAAAATCGATAACCCATCATGCCTCCAAGGACTACACTGGTCCCCAGGAAGACCCCAATGTTGGTCGGATCCTGGGAGACCTGGTAAGCACCAACACCCAGAGCCGAGCCAAAAATAAGACCTGCGGCCAGTGAAATCACGGAATCTGGAAAATTTGAAAAAAAAATCATTAACCCAAAGTTTCTCCAGTGATGTGTTCGGAAACGTCCAACGAGAGCCTGCTTTCCCCCATGTCATTTTACCTTTGTTGTAACCGAAGATTAAACAAGAGTAAAACGATTGCAACCAAAGTTAAACAAAGATAAAATGATTGTAATAGAAAATTAAACAAGGATAAAGTGATCGTAGTCAAGGATAAACAAGGGTAAAAAGATTGTAATTGAATGTTAAACGAGGATAAAATGATGCTTGTGGGCGACGTTTCTGAACATAGCCTTAAATCGAGCCGATATCGGCAAGGATCAAACGCGCAAGAAGGAAGAGTCAATTTTCGAACTCACTCGATCTCACGTAACCTGTCACCCCGCCGGCAGCCACCATAGTGGCGTACGCAAATGCGGTGAAGTCAAGCGGCATTTTCGGGAAAAATAAAAATAAAAAAATCGCCTCGAGCCTCTTGTGTGTGCCGTGTGACGTCTGTTTATGTAATTACTGGATGATAAGCAGGAGATAACGATTTCCTTCCGTGTCACGGTGTCAAACTCCGTTGTTGCACTTATTACGTAGAAATTACGCGGGATGACAAACTTCTAAAAGAAGCTTTTCCCTACTTTGCCCGTTCCGTCCATAGTGGGAGGAATTCACCTCTCGATAATTACCTCGACGAGGTTCCAATTGCAATAAATAACGTCCGTACGCTCATATATTACGTAGATCGACGATAATTAGTAATTAGTGAGTGATCGGTGACAACGCGTGACTTTTTGCGGTCATTCCAATGCTGCCACCCACCGCTCGTCAGCCAATCACGTCCCGCGACATTTAAGTCGGATTTCGAATGATGCGCACGTGCGTCAACGATAACGAAATTGCAGACACGTTCAAGCGATTGCGTAACGTTGTTCTAGCGCGCGATGGCTCAATTTCCTTCGCAAACGTTTTTTTCCCTTTCATTATTATGCAAATTATAGACTAAACTTAATTACAAGTCGAGATAAAAATTGTTTACCACATTTGCGAAAATAAAGAGTGCACGATATTTACGGAAAATGGAAAAAAGAAAGACGTATATATAACTTTGGTTTTCATTTTGTGCGATTTTCATTCAAACGACGTTCTCAGTTATTTATTTTTTTTTTAGAAATTTGATGGAGAGGATGCAACGACGCATTATCACAACGGAAATTTGCGATACGCTCATTGCCAAATTCAAACGAAGACAAAAAATTCGAAGCGGCGTTTGCGCACGAGTTTGCGCGTAAAGAATTGTTTCGTAGTTTTAAAAATTGCGCGGCAAACTTTTTTTTGTGGAGCCACCCTCTACATCGCGGCTTTTAAAACAAAAGGTGCATCGAGATGCATCTTCTTCCGGACGGGCTCTTCATTTATATTAGGTAAATTTTTTAATTCATCGATTGATCAGTCGTATTATGCGGAATGTAGCTTTTTCACAAAGCAAAGTTGCATTTGCGCGTAATGCAACTGATCAATCAATAAATTGGAAAAAAATCTCGTTTCTTATCGGAGAATTGATACATCACGGAGAGCTGTCTCACGGCAACAAGTTCGCGCGATCCAATGCTCCTCGTTCCTTCTCGGAGAATATCTTTGACTCGGCAGGAAATCTAAGAAGTTAAAGAACGTGATGAGATCGAAGGGAGGTGGGGGGAAATGAGAAAGATCGAGGGGGATTGTGTTTCAGGTTAGCGGGGAGTAAACCAGTAAACTCGTCAACATACATCCGTCAACGCTCGCAGGGAATGCGACTTGTGTGACTCGCGATTCTTTTTAACGCGAACGAATTGAATAGTCACGATCGATGACATCATTTTAACGTCGATATAAGCGTATAAATGCACGCGGAGCCCGTCGTTAGTTCGGACTTGTCGTGAGAATCCCGGTCACTCGATATGCTCTCGCACACTTTGCTCGTCAACACCGGTAACGTACTTTCCTTGAGCGAGGCAAGGCAGAAGGCGAGTCAGAATTCCACGGATGAGGTCAGTTGACAGGTTATTACGTAACATTGCGCCCCTCGTAGCATGACGTGTGAAGTGTACGTTTCACTGTCATCGCGCGACAACGAGCAACTTATCGGCCCTTGAGGCCGAGGTTATGTTGCGGCACCTTCGTCAAGGTTGCCTCTTTGTCACGAGATCTGTTCTGTTTAGCTGAACTTCCTGTGTGACTCACACTTTTTCTCTTTGTCTCTCCAACGTGAAAAGAAAAAGTGGACAGATGAATTCATTTATACGTGAAGTTCTGAACGGAGCAAACCTAATTTATTGGTCTGTTTCAGTTGATCGAGACGCTGAAGATTGTCCTGAACGATGCACAATGCAAGGGGGATGACGCAACAGTTGTATGTATATGATTTTTTTGCGATTCAATAACGATTGGAAGTATTTTTCTCTGAGCGATTAACAAGTTTTCTGTTATTATAATTGTAGATTAGTGGAAAGAGGGACACAAGTTTACAAGATGAAGATAGAAAAGACTTAAAGATCACTGTAAAAATATTTATCTCGTCTCCTGATGTTAGTTCGTTGAAGGAGGCGTTAGATCAAGGTACGTTAGTCATAAATATATTTTTATATATTCCTATAATGATGTATCTTATATTTCACAGCATTTGAAGCATTATGTACAAACACCATAGAATCTTTAGTAATAGCTTACAAAAGTGCCGAGAGTCCAGAAGATATGCTATTATCGTTAAAAAAGATATGGTCTGTGGTGGAAGAATACGTAAAAATTGATAAATTATGCAGCGTTGGATTGAGTGACATCAACACAAACACTTTTATTGAATTGTTCCAGTGGGCTGACGTAAGAATAAGTTAAACAAAATGTGTACTCTTTTTCAGTCTATTCTTGTTCTCATTATGATGTTTGATCATAATGATAATTGATTTGTTACAGATAAAACCAAACATTGTACAGATTAATTTAGCTACATGTTGTGTGGTGCCACCAGCATTGCAGGAATTCACCAAGGAAAATGATATTCAGCTGCTAACGCATAGTGATCCCAGTCGTAAGTATTTTTCAAGTAAAATTGGCAGTTAAGGCTCAAATGCAATAAATGGAAAAAGAAACAGTTTAACATGTTGAATAAAGAAGACAAAATGTTTCTTATTCAATATTGAATTGTTTTTTATTCCCTGTTCATCAATTTGTTTGTTGTATCTGTGATTTTAAGCATAGCATTTATTCTATTTTTCGGTATTCCTTTTTGTAGAGATTCTTCCCCAAGAAGTGTTAGAGAACATATTTGGTACTTCTGTCTATTTGCAGTGGCTGATAAGATATCAAATTCACCTCAAATGTCGTGGAATTTTATCGTCAAAAGGATACTTACTACGCATTAATAAGTCAAATGTTAAATCTTAACGTCAGTAGTATTACTAAAAATGATTTCTATTCCTAGTATTTCTATTTGTTGCTGCACAAGTTAATATTTTAAAGTTACATATCTCTATATTAACATGTTTTACATTATCTAAATTTAAATTTCTTTGAGTAAAATTTCAATTAAAAAAATGGAGTGATTATCAATTAACTCAAGTTTTAGTGCATTTCAGTAATTTTTCATTCATATGGAGTGAATTCTTTTACTCTGTGAAGTGAAATGAATGGTTTCACTTGTAATTATAAAAAATAAATCTGATATGTCTATGTCATAATTGGAAATAATGTAACACTAAGAAAGAAGATTGCTCGACGCGAGTTGCACTTGTTTGTCGTCGTGCTATCATAATGATATGATTTTCTTTACGTTAACATAAGTTTACTGTTACGTATGAATTTAAATTTAAGATCTGTAGAGTGAATTTGTTTATAACGATGGAATAAAAGATTCTGTAAGAAAAAATGAAAAATTTATTCAATTAGAGTGAATTTTTTACTTTTTCTTAAAGTAAGTTTTTATGTTGACGTATTACTCTAATAAAATAAAATATTTACTATGAACGAATGAAAATTACTTTTTCATTGGAAGTAAACATTCATTCTTATAAAAAGTGCAATTTCAATCTGTTCTTAGTGGTAGTATTTTCATTATTGATTAGAGTGAATTTTCACTCATTTTGAGTGAGACTTTATTCAAAGAAATTTAGAGAACACTTTTTAATTTATGATTAAATTTTTTTAACATTGTATATAATTTTACTTAAGGCTTTAATAGCACTACGTTATGCATTTTACTTTTATTGACTAGCTCTTACACTAGTAGTTTTTGTATAAATTTTGTATACATTTTTATAGCATAGCGTACGTAGACACGCATTTTTTTAGCTTCACAATAACTTTCTCAATAGTTTAACTGTTGTAAACTATTTGAGAAATAAATCAATGCAATTTCATGAAAAGGAAAAGAATATGAAGATGTTATTTTCACAAGATCCGACGATATATTTTATCCTTGAATTAAAAAAAGAAATTTTTTTAGTATTATGTCATTGCCGTTCGATATTTATTTCTTTCCACGTGCGAAAGTTTTATCGTTCTCGAGCAACTCGCAGCCCTTGCTAGCAGTAGCCGATCTTACGAACGGTGGTGACATCGAAGGAGATCCTTTTGTGTATATATGCGTGTATGTGTACGCGTATCCTCGTTGTATCGTTGTCGTCGTCGTCGTCGTCGTCGTCGGTCGGCCCCGATATATGCGCTTCGTTTTTTCCCTTTGCCACTACTGCCTTGCACTGTTGCTTTCTCGGATCTTTCCCTTACCCGCCCGTTCTGCTATTCCGCTCTTCTCGTCCCGATCCCCGCTGCCGGGAGCCCTCTTTTGCGTTAAGCCGCCACCGCGTGGCACATACACACACACACACACACCACGGGAACGACAACGAAGCGAAGGGACTGGAGAACCTACGGAGGACCGCAAGGATAACGTAAACGCTGTCTCGCTATCCTTTCTTCCCTCTCCAGTGGCGGATTCAGAGGAGAAATGCGAAGAGAACAAAATTCTCTTAAAAATTTTGAAAGCAATGATAAACTTAATGTTAACACTCTGTACACGTGATGATTTTTCTTTGAATAACTGAAAGTACTGTAATTAATTATAATATTATATACAATCTTTTTAAAATAGACAAATACTTTCTAGAGATGTTAAAGTACAATATATGTGAGAGTTATTGAAGAACTTCTTTATACTTTTTAAAATAATGAAAATTAAATTTAAGGTGTGATTCAGCATGTGTAGAGAAGGCGCAGAACAATTGTGTGTACAGAGTGTTAATGTTGAGTTGCTAAACCATCATGTAACACATCGTTATTTTTACTTTTTATAATTGTACTCAGAAAAAAAATTTGTTGAAATACTAAAATACTTGATTCGATACGTTCAACTAAATATTAGGTTGATTCAGCAATTATTTGGTTGTACAAAAAAAAAGTTCAACAGGTTTATTCATGTCAGCCATTACATTTTTTTAATAAAAAATTAATTAAATCATTCCAACATTTAGTTGAACATTATTAGACTAAATATTTTAGTTTTTCGACCAATTTTTCTTGCAGTGCAATCGTACTCGAGGAATAAGTTATTGTTGTGAAATAATCAGTAACCTAGCAAATGAAAATGAATTCAAGTGAATTGAAAATTGCAATTTTTAGTTTACTTAAATTTATTCGAGTTCGTACTTAGAGTCCTGGACTCATATGAATCGAAATACGAAATGCGCTATTTATTATGTTGAATTCAGAATTTATATTATATTATTTTTAGATTCAAAATAGATTCGAAAAATCTAAAGTGCGAAATGAATTCATTTCTATATCCATTTTCGTTTGCTGGGGAGGTCGCGTGCGTAAAATTCGATTAAGTACGAGGACACCGAAGGGAGGAGCGCCAAAGGGCGCGTCTCATGAGGGCCTATTTAGCGAGATTCGCCACTGCCTTTTCCGCTCCCTCTTTCGTCCTTGTCGCCGGCACACCGCGTTCGTCATCTCACCCCCTTTGTCCCTCGTTCCGTACGCTCAACGGCAGCTCCTTCCTTCCTTCCTTCCGTCTTTTTCTCTCTTTCTTTCTCGGATACGCACGCACACCTGAGCGCGTATATATATTTGCTCTCTTTCTCTTTTTCTTTCTCTCATTCTCACAGCCGCTGCGTCGAGAAGCGGAGTATGCGAACCCCGCGATACTATGTTATGCCTGCGGATCGCGGGTCTGACATACTTTGTATGTTAATGCCACATAATGTCGGTTTTGTTCCTCTTTTCAACGTTTATTTGCTCGGCTCTCCTCCCGGCCCGGTCGCTTTTGTCGCGAACGGTGTGTGTGCGTATGGTGTGTGTGCGTATTCTCCGCCCTCTCTCCCTGCCCTCCTCCACGTGCCACGTTTCCCATTCCCCTGATATCACTCTCGTTCGATCCCGGAGGAGGAACGATGTTTGATAGTGACGATGTCTCGAGAGAGATTCAACTGCAGGTCGAGTTGCACATGGTTGCATCTCTAGAAATCGGGAGAATCGTAGGAAGGAGAGGGCGCAACTTTGAAGAAAAATTTGTTTTCAATGTTTTTTTTTTTTTTTTTTAAGTTGTCGGACGTAGAGGACTCGTCACCACGTGGTCCATTTTATTCTTTTTATTTAACGAGTCCGGAGTTCCTGTTGAATGGTGCACGTACGGCACGTAATAAATGCAGACGCGCGTTTATGCTGTAATATGTACGCGCGTTTACTGCCGCTTTGACAGATGATGCAACCGCGAGCGTCACGTCACGAGCGAGATGCACCTCGGAGGAAAATAAGGGTGGGATACGTGGCCACCGGTGACGAGGAGAGTGAAAGAACGGGGAGAGGAGGAAAAGCATCGTTGTACTATTGCGGGATCTGCCTTGCGCCAGTTCGAAGAAACGTTAATAACGCGATGAAAAACGGCGGATAGACGCGGCGAGAGAGAAACTTGGGGAGGGATGGGGGAGGAGAAATATCGAAAACAAATTATCGGTGGGACGCTCGCGAAGCTACGTATATCGATAGTAAATTAGCGTGGATAAGGCCTCGCGGCGCAACGTATAAACAACTAGTAATTAATGAAGCCGTTGCGAGGTGTCCGTAGAATACGATGATTAATGAGAGTACGTGACGTAACGCGAGTTACGTATGGCAACTCGCAGAACTCGGCGAAGTTTAAAAGACGAAGAGGGAGATAGATCTCTCTCTAGGGACGGGAGGATCGGCAGCAGCGGAGCAACGGCAACGGCAACTCGGCAGTAGCGAGTAAACGCAAAAGCACCCTCGCTCGGCCCCGCGCGATGCAAAGACGGGATATAAATAAGCGGCTGTCGTTTGCGGAAGCAGAAAACGGGCAAAAGGACAGAAATAAAGAAGAAGTCGAGGAAGAAAGGGAGCCAGCGACGGAGAAAGGAATAAATAAGTCGGAGGGGGAGAGGGGGGAGAGGGGGACGAACGCGGAGGAAAGAGGAAAAAGAGAGAGAGAGAGAGAGGAGAGTCGGCAGCACCGGCAGCGGGCCCGACTCTCAAGTCCCTTGTCGCTTCGCTCGACCAACGTCCCGATCTACTACTTTCGCGGTATACGACCGTCCTTTCGCATTGGAGAGCTTTTATTTCCGCCGTGTGCGAGAGCTGGCAGGTGTAGCCGCGTCTCGTTATCCGAGGAGCCCACCCTTCTTTCTCTCTCTTTCTTCTCTCTCTCTCTCTCTCTCTTCTTCGGATCATACATTGTCATAGATAATGATCTGACCGAATAAATGACGAATGAATTCTCTGTCTCATTCCTATATGTCACAAATTAAATTAATATAGAATATTATAGTTAGAGCTAGGTAACGCGAAGCTACCTCGATCGGTTTCCGCTTAAAAGTCAGACCGATTTATTTGCCTCGACTTAATTGGACATTTCAGGATGAGTCTAGTCGACAAAAAAAAATCCTTTCCCGAGATTCGTGCCGCAGAATCGAAAGACAGAGAGGAAGATAAAGAGAGAGAGAGAGGGGGAGGGAGAGAAAAAGAGCGTTGAAACTGCTAAAGACAGGACACCCTGTATACTACGTGCATACGCGTACACGGCGGCTGCGAACGGAGGACGGCGCGCGGAACAGAACAGAACAGAACGGAACGGAACGGAATTGAAAGAGGAACGGAGCACACGGCGAACGGCGGCGCGTAGAAGGAACGGAGCGCAGCGGAGAAGCGCGAGCTGACTGCGGCAGGGGCGCAGCATGTTTATTGGCGCATCTCTCAGTCTTAAATCTTTATGTTGTCTCCGCGACGACGGGGTCCGCTCCGACCATTCCCCCTGGCCGTCCCATCGGCGCGTCGGAGAGAGACGGAGAATCCGAGAGGAGCACCGGCTCCTCGAAAGAGAGACGAGAAGGTAGGAACCTCGACGCGTTTGGAAGAATGAGAGAGAGCGAACGAGAGAGGGAGAGAGAGGAGGCGTTCGCCGGGGCACACAGGGAGAGATATATCTTCCCAGGGAGAGTTGCGGTCGCGAAATCGAGTCAAGAGAGTCGGACAAACCGACGACCGTAGGCGCGCATCCACCGCATTACGCACACAGAAGCCATGATTTTAACGTGTCTCGAGAAACGGCCGCGTGTCGCCCGGTTGCGCCGAGTCGAGGGGGGAAATAGAATCCTCCCTCTTCCTTTCTCTCTCTCTCTCTCTCTCTCTCTCTTCCTCCTTCGATGCCAAAGAGCGTACGCATGAAGATAGACGAGGAATTATTAATGGTCGGTTGTCGCGAATATGCGCGGGAAAAGCGACGAGAGGCGTCCGGTGTCAAGTCGCTTCGATATATAATTCCGCATCTCGTTCGATTATTATACGTCATTTGCAGAATCGACGCGATTACGTTCGCGTCGTCCGTTTGGTCTCACGGTCGTTGTTCTTCCGAATCCGGAAGTATTTAGAGAATCTTTGACGTTAATTTTTCCGCAAAGAAAGAGAAGCGCGATTGCATTCTAGTGATAAGATCGCGATTCCTTCGAAGAGTAGTCTCGAACGCGACCGCGCGACAATCGAGATATCGCTGCCGCCCCTCGATCACCCGCACGTCGATTCGTCCGTCCGTCCGTCCGTCCGTCCGTCAGTCAGTCGACGATCGCGCTCGCGCTCCGCATTCTGCTGCATCCGCTCTGGAAACGAGATCGCCGGCACGTTCGAACCCTGCAACGTCCCGTCGCGCGCGGACTTCGACGTCGTCGTCATCGTTCGCCGTCGTCAAGGTAAACGCCGACGGTAGGAAGAATGGAACGACACGGACGGCGGCAATCAGCGGCGACGTTATCAGCAACGACGGTGAGTTTAATGGCTCCGCGCGTATATCGCTTATCGGATCGCGTCATTTAGCTAATTGAACGGCGATCGGCCGATTGGCAGCCGTCGCTCTCGAACGATCACGCGGGGAAAAAGTGTAGGATAACGCGAGCGAGTCTCGGATGGTCTCGATTTTATTTGCCATTGTCGGAATCGTCACGCGGCCGCGCGCCGAATTCGTAATGGCGCCCCGAATACGTTTTCGCGATCATGAATTTAACTTGGTTAATTTGCGAGAGGTGGCGCCACCGAAACGTGCGTAGGCGCCTGGCGTAGTCTCGGTTTGAGAAATTCGGCTCGGGATGGCGATACGAATGATGTGTATGCAATTTCGGTGAACGGTTTACATAATTTCTATTGCATATTCAGTTTCAAATGTATCGTCGAAAGTATTCTATAAGTAATAAAAGAGGATCCTGAGAAACGGAGTCCATCGATACAGGGTTCAATGCGTTTACGCGTAAAATAATCTACGTTGCGTGTATGCAATGCGCAAACAATATCATCTAACCTATAATCAGCAAACGAAAATGAATTCAAATGTATTGAAAATTACAATTCATTTATAGATTATCGTTTATATAAATGACGTGCAAATCAATTTACTTAGTTTACATTGTAAATACGTAATATAAATTATTTATATTTTACGATCAATCCTGATTAATATTATACGGCAGGAAATAAGCCGACATGTAATTTTTGCTTTTAATTAGATGATTACTTTTGTAAGACTATTTGTGCAAGATATTACAAAAGATTCATATATTTCAAATATTTCTTAATAAATATTTTCTTAATAAATATTTTTATTAAAGGAAAAAATACGAGAAATATATGCTATTAAAGTGTTAAATCATTCTTCAACATATAATCTGCACAATCAATCTTTACTTATCTTTCTACATTCCCATTTTATTTTTCAGATTTTCTAATACCGTCGAGGAGATTTGGATAATAATTTTCGCGCTTCGAACGTGCGTAACAATCAGCGGGACATACATCATGAGAGGTACGTGTATCAGATACAATTTCAATTGGCGAGAGGGGGGACATTCCGCAGGAATTTTCGGTATATTCCCGGGACGATGGCGGGACGGTAGAACGGTAGGTCGTCCCTGACGATCCCTAAGTGAAATATCATCGGCAATCATTCACGCGAGATCCTTATCGCGCGGCTAGCGTGATCCCTGACCCCGCCGAACTCGGGAGCAGTTTTATATGCGGGCCCCCGTGGCGCGTGAATAAGTCGCGCCGCGTCGTGGGTGCCAGGGCCTGGGTGCTGCACGTGGAGGAGTGTCGTCCGTACGGATCCTGCGAGCCAGGATCGCGCGACTGGAATGTAAAACGCCGCGGCTCCTCCTCTCCTCTCCTATCTCTCTTTTTCGCAACGATGCGGCCCGAGGATCCGCGCACGGAATCGCGGACAAGTATTCGCGGACGACGCGACGTTCCGCACGCAGTCGACGCAGGGGACGATAAATAAGAGCTTCGGCATTTCGCGCGTTTCTCCTCGCGCGAGCGATAGCGAGAGACACGACTTCCGATATTCGAGTATCTATCTTATCTGCCGGCCCTGTCGTCGGCCGATGCATTACCGGAATGCACGCCGCGATCGTTGGACCAAAAAAAAAAGCAATGAGAATGGAAATACGCGATAATCTGTGATACATCGGAAGACCTCCCGCGTTTACTACAGCCTTGCCGTTTCTCTGCAATAGAGACCGGCTGAATCGGATTCGGTGCGATGAGGAAAACACGGAGGAAAACCTTGACTGTTTGCAGTTTTGATGTTTACGCGCTTTAAGCCACCTGCCGTTCGTGAATAGGAGTCGAATCACGGCGAGACGCGCGAGCGCCCCTCGGTTTCGAAAGATGTTAATTAGGCTTTTACGGTACACGGCCAATTTCAATCTACATTGTGTGTACGAGGTGAATTCTCTCGCGGCAAGGAAATCGCGCAATACTTTTGGGCCCCCCCGGTACACGCGTTGCGAAAAAGTGAAATGTGTTGTACCATTGCGTTTCCATTGTTGTGTCACGGGGCGGCGTAAAACGGGGCAAGGTTGCATTCGCGATTGTTCGGAAAAAGTCCCACCATGTAAGTTCAAGTCGGTTTCCGAATCCTCTACGTACTTACGCCCTCCCGTATTTTACATATATTTCGTATTATTGTATATCTCTTGAGAAGGATTCCACGATTGAATATACGAATTATATTAAACACAGTGTCAAAATGCGTATTTACAACGAGATAAAGCGAGGTGTAGAAGATAGTCTACGATGACGTTCACTCGGGACATTTCGCGCAACGTTAAATTGGTAGCGTCTACTTTCTACGGCGATCACCGAGCGATCACAAAACATCCTGAAATACGCAATAACATCTCAACGGCGTAAATGAAGACGTTGCGGTAGTAAACGAGCGGGTGATGACGAGAGAGCGAGAGAGAGAGAGAGAGAGAGAGAGAGAGA
Source organism: Solenopsis invicta (assembly GCF_016802725.1). NCBI lineage: Eukaryota > Metazoa > Arthropoda > Insecta > Hymenoptera > Formicidae > Solenopsis > Solenopsis invicta. The sequence goes on from NC_052665.1 coordinate 5,650,054, forward strand.
GAGAGAGAGAGAGAGAGAGAGAGAGAGAGAGAGTGTGTGTGTGTGTGTATGGGTTTCTCATTGTGAAAATCTCAGGAATCCCTGACCTCCGGTGGTTGCTCGCTTTAATTACGTTTGTCATTTTGTCGACCGGTGTCTCATTATAAAGAAAGTTCGAGGCATAACTCAGCACTTGTTGCGAACTTAGGTGGCCTCTTTCTAGTAACGGCACTAACCAGCCCAGCCAAACGACCGCAGCACCAACCAAGCAACCAAGCAAGCAAGCAAGCAAGCAAGCAAGCAAGCAAGCAACCAACCAGCCGACCGACCGACCAGCCAGTCATGAGCCCCCTTTTACCTTACGTATAGCCCTCCGCGTGCCTCTCTTCGCATCGCCGCTCTAGATCTTCGGATAAGAGCGAACACCATTTTAGCGGTTCCTTACACACCAGACATCCGCTCCCTTCCTATACGTATACGGCGGCACTCGGGTGAGTCTCTCTGGCTGCATTTTTTTTCCGCGCGAATGTATCGAGCGACTCGCGGGAGGGAAGGGTTGCGAAGGAAGGGGATGACGGACGGAGGAGTCAGAGAGAAAGAGGGTCCGAGATCAAAAAAAGGACAGGGACACCCGTCGGTCCAATCTCTCTTCTCTCTTCTCTCTAATCCCACATATCCCACGTAATATTACGGGTGCCGGAATATTCGTGTAGCCGCGTGAGAGCGGAGGAAGTGGAAAACGGGATAGCGTACCGTTTTGCGCGCGCGATAAGGGTTTCGTTGTTCCTGCGGCAAAAGAGCGACGTTACGTCGCGTCGCGTCGGCGCGTTTCTTTGTCGTTTCACTGGACCAACGAACACGCGCTACCGTTTTCGATTAATCTCCTCTTATCTCGGCGACCGTATCTCGGCGGCTTGTAGAAATGCTGTTAAACGCTGCCCCGTCGCGTCGGGGGAGAATTTGGCTGGCAATGAATCGGCGCGTATTTTATCGCGATAACGCTTATACCATCGGTTATACCGATTTCCGTTTAAGTCGATCGCCGCGAGTGTCTCGAAATCAATCGATTGCGATTTCCGCGACGAAAACGTCGCGCTCCCAGCGAGGACGTTTTCCTCAGAGATTTCAAAAGCGGATGTTGTTTATCTCCTAGGAGACCTATCCCGTAACGTTACTTCGTCCGCGAGATACCTGATCGCGCATGCTTCATATTCAGGTTAATTTCGCATTTAATTGCAGATTTATCTGTTTACGAGACTTATCCGTTGTACAGTTAGAGAGCGATAATCAATCTCACCGCAAACGGTGAGAAAGATCCACTTCAGGAGTGAGATCCATCATTTCATAAAATTACCCGCACCGCAAAGTGGAGAAATCATATTTATAATTATGGCAGCCTAAGAAATAACTGACGCGCCGTAAAGCTGGCAACTATAATTATAGCGTAGGAAAATGTGTGTGCATTTATTACGAGTACAATATACTCAAATATGATAAGTAAACAATAATTATATCGCGGTGCTCGAATAATCTGACTTTTCGTCGAATACTCGCTATTGCGACAATCGATGTTTCGCACATAAATATCAATTGCAGTGCAAAAGTGTAATGAAGACTTGATATCAGAGAAGATATCGATTTTGATATCGAGTCGCGATGCACATTGAGACAAAGCGAGGTATTCGAGGGAATGAGTCTGTCGTGTTTTAAATATTGTAGATACTACAATTATTTTATAACAAAAAGATTGATAACTAAGCTTAACGCATTGAGAGAAAAAATATCTTGGAACAAAACAATTTTTCTTAACACAGAAAAAATTATTTATTCGGTGAGGCCCAACAGGTTATTATTTACTGTACTTGCAGTCAAGTTGAAAATTTCTCAACTGAAATATTTATGTAAATAAAATAAAGAAATAATTTTTATTCAAATAATTTTTTCTTGCAGTTTCAGAAAATATTTATAGTTAGATTATTTTTATATTGAAGATAATTAAATGTTTTAAATTAGATTATTTAAGAAAACAATTTAATAATAGAATCAGTTTACTTATAAAATAATTTAAATGTAACAAATGTAAAAATATAAAATTGTGTACTTAAGGTAAATATGTCTATTTACTTAAAAGTATTGTAAACATTTTTACTGAAACAAAACAAACAAATGTTTGCATCAAAGTATATTATGGTTTTAAGAAAATTTATTTTTTTATTAAAATAATTTTTCTCTCTTTGCAACAATGAAGTAATAATTTTAAAAAATTAATTAATACAACACCACATGTTAGATAAGATAAGAAATGACAAGTTTATAATAGTATATTATTGTGGAGAACTATTAAACTGGTAAAACTATTAATTTAAAACACATAAATGTATTATATGTATGTGTGCGTTGGCTCGCCTTTTGATTTGAAAGAGCAGTAAGTGAGCAAGCGCAGATAAACGCATGCAAAGATTGCATATGTGTGTTTTTGAAGATATAAAAAGTAGCCAGAAATAAGATTTAGGTCGGAGGTAAACGGAGGTAACTTTTTTTCCGCTTACAGCGCACCGCGTACGACGCGACGCGACGTGACGATCGGCGCGGCGGTTTTTCGCGTCACGGCGCGGTACGGCGTTTTCCCCAAGTGACTCGCGTGCATGTAACTCGATTGCGATTTGCGTATGAATCCCGCCGCGCCGCGCCGGGCCGGCATTCGATCGCACATAAAATCTAGCTTTGCATGCTGATAAGGGGCCCTGCGCGCACCTGTGTGTACGTGCGTCACACCGAGGCCGGCCGTGCGTATACGTACGCGCACGCATAAAGAGGCCCCGCCGCGCTATATTACACCTCTCTCTCCCACCCCTCGCGCTTCCGACTCCTCCCTCCCCTCCCCCGTCTCTCCCTCTCACGCTCTTTTTTTCCTCTCTCTCTCTCTCTCTCTCTCTCTCTCTCCCCTTCTTTCTCTCCTCTAAGCGTGTACGCGCGCACGCAGATCCCGCGTGTCGATGTGGGTACGGTTATTAGCCCAGAAAGCAAGGCCCCTGCTTCCGGTGTAGGCACTTCAGTTCGAGAGTTTCTTAACCCCTTCTTACACGACTCTTGCTCGGCCTGGCCTGGCCTAAGACTCTGCCCCGGCTTGGCCTGTTGTCGGTTGCGGGTGGTAGGTAGGTAGGTACCGTAGAGCTACGGCAGCTAGATTATACAGGGTGTTCCGCGACGAGTTTCGCTCGCAAATCCTTCGCCAATTCTCTGCGACTGCGCGATTCTTTCTCAACAAAATAAAAAAAAAAGTCAATTCGATATTTCTCGACCTACCGCAGCCTGATCGGCGACTGATTATACATCTCCCCTCTCGCCAATTCAGATTTTGGAGAGACGCCAACGCCAATCCACTTTAAACGAATGCGAATTTTCACAAAGATACTTAACGTCGGAAAGTCGAGAGATGGTCGCGATAACCGCGTCGGGCGTTGAGATCTTCGTGGAAGAGATGTCGCGCTGTCTTAAAATTCGCAGAAACGGCAAATGAAATACGTCGTTCGCGTAACGTTGCGTGCAAACACCCTGTATACGTGTGCCGGCATGCGCACGCCGGGGTAGATTACCAATGGCGAATACCCGTCATTTTTCCCGCGAGACAGAGTTGGACCCGACCTGTCTCACCGGGAGCGCTCGTAGATTTCGAGAGACACCGAACGACGCCGCACGATTCCGTGCACGCGATCTCGGCGATCGTACAGTAGCGAGCATTACATTAATTTATGGACACGAAACGAGGCTTCTACAGGACGATCGAAGATCGCCGGGCATCGTAAAAAAGAAAAAAAAAAAAAAATAGCGAGCGTTAATAACTAGCTGAATGTCAACGTCATTTACGGATTCGTCCGTTGAGATTATCTCTCTAAATCTAAATCAATGGATAATCACTGATTATTATCAATGAATAATTCTGATTATCGGTGCCAAGTATGCCACTAATAATTAGTGATTATCCGAACTGAAAAATCAATGAATTTATCGTCTCATATATTTATTAACGACTATTGCGTATTTACTAGTATTTACGAGTGTATTTATTGATACAATGATAGGAACTTTTTAATGATTACCAGTGGCAAGTATGCCACTGGTAATCAGTGGAGAATCACTGATTACCAGTGGCATACTTGACACTGATAAATCAGTGATCATTTTAACTTGAAAATTAATGAAAAGTTACTGGTAATCATCGAAAAGTTCTTATTGATCAGTGTATATTATTATCATATTAATAAATATACTCGTAAATACTAATAAATACGCAATAGTCATTAATAAATACACGATAAATTCATTGATTTTTCAGTTCAGATAATCACTGATTACCTGTAGTATACTTGGTATTGATGATCAGTGATTATCCACTGATTCAGATTTAGAGATTAGGGTTGTCAAATTTAATACCTACATTTTCGGAACACGTCTGAGAGAATAATGAATTTTTTAACACTCGTTGTTTACAATACAAATATAAAGAAAAGAAACGCAGTCGGTTACGAGCAGATAATAAATCGTGTTAGTTAAAAGAAACAAATTAAAGGTTTATTTTTATAACAGGTATTCAAAACAAAATATTTACGTTTTAAAGTTTCAATTATCCTTAGCGTCTTCTTCAATTATACATCAATTATTATTGAGGCATTGGAAATAGCTATCTGTTCATCAAAACAAGTGGTAAGTAGATAGCATTAAAATTAAACACGAAATCTGAATGGTAAATGCCTACTACGCATTTTAAGTCCGGCGTACATTTTAAAGAGTAACTTTTTTTTGTTCGGTGAACACTTGTTTCCAAAATCTTAATAATTGATGTATTAACTGAAGAAGACTAAGGATAATCGAAACGTATGTGAATACCTCTTATGAGAATAAATCTTTAATTTGTTTCTTTTAACTGACACGATCTATTATCTGCTTGTAACTGTGTGACCGTTTCTTTTCTTTATATAAATCTTGCATTAACTAATGTCTCTACATAAATCGCGCTCTCTAAATCGAAATCAGTGAAATTTTACTGATTTCACTGATTTACTGATTTTTTAATATGCACTGTCTTTCAGTGATAATATACTGATTCCGATTAGTGAGAATTTTCTCTTCTTAATCGGAATCACTCAATAGACAGTTAATATTCCTTAATTATCATAGTCGTAAGCATTTCAAATCAGCAAATAATACACTGCTTCCGATTCAGAGAGTGTGACCTTTTTTTTTTATGATAACATTTTAAACTGAAGTAACTTCTTTTTTAAAATAGAAAGGCGAGTCGACAACTAGGATGTACGACTTTCTAGGAAGTTTTTTTTATTATTTATAGAAAAAAAATCATAATTTCGTTATAAATCTTTAATGTAAGTATCGCTGTTGCAATTGTGAAAAGATTATTTAAACATATAAGATGAATCCTGGGATTTCATTAAAATTATGCATTTTTGGAAGACAAAGGTTAATTATTGAACACACAGGATTAGCCGACGAATTCCGGAATCAAATTGAGATTCAAGTATCGGTCGGATAATAGAATAATACGAAAGACGAAAATAGAAATGGACAGGAGAGAGAAATTTTGGACGGGGAGCGGATTTTTTTTGCGGTACCCTCGAGGACGACGGATTCGCGGGAGCAGCAGCCGAGAGGCGCTCGTTCGCTCGCTCGCGGTCTTTCGAAAGTGATGACCCCGCGAGCGGTAAAGGTGCGTGCGTGCCGCTTCCTCCTCGGAAAGCATTTTATACGTATGGAACAACACTAATGCGATGGAGATTAGCTTACCTGGGTTCCCATGAACTATTTTTGAGCTTAATCGTTGCGCTGATCTGCTGTTATACGCCGTACATACACACGCGGGCTGCGTTGTAACAGATAATTACTCCCCGTCGCGGAGGATAGACGTTCCTGGATCGCTAATGAGGCCCCTCCCCCCTCTCCTCCCCCCCCCTGGAATATTATCGATGCGTATACGGTAGCGTGCTCGCAACACCGTCCTTCTTCTCCCCCGGCCAATATGAATTTTCTTTCCGGAACGCCGCCGCCGTCGTCAGGAAACGCCCGTGTGTTTTCCAAGGAGCAGAGATAAGATGCGGACGCGCGTTACTTCTCCGTTCACTTCCGTGACCCGAAGTCGCAACACCTTTTTGCGCGAGGGAGAAATTTTCTTACTCGAAAACTCATTATTTAACCCTTATATTCCCTATATTTCGTGCCCGACCGATTCTCGTTCGCACAAGCTCCTCACGAGTTCGATAGATCAAATTATAATTTTTATTATTATATTTTAATATATTTATATATACTGCATTTCATTATTTTCTTAAGTGAAGTTTTAAAATTAAAGACGTTCGTGAATTTCTAGAGATTATTCGAACCATTTTAAATAGATGAGGAAAATGAACGGATTCGAGATATGCTCAGGATGGTAGGGATGAGCATGCACCGGTTTGAGCATGCTGTCGCAAGGGTTAATTTTGGATTAATCGAGAAATCTAATGACTGGAATACTCGCGACCCTTCGAAGGATCGTTCCTCCCGTTCGCTTCCGTTCGAGCCGTTCGTCACTCGTGAACGCGTATCGCGAATCGTCTGGGTCACAGGTGAGAGATTAAAGAGTCGTTCTTTTCGACCTCTCTCCCTCAATCTCCGTTTCTCTCTCCAGTTGAGAGCTCACGTGGAAACGGACTCGTACTCGCACGCAACCGTAATGGTCGTCATCGATTGAGGCGCGTTGATAGAAATTCGCGAAATTCTCTCGATTGACGTTGAATCAAGCGACTCGAGTTTTACCCGAGTTTCAGGCATATAAAAATCTCGCGATTGAAAATTAATTGTCCGCAGACAACAGAATTGAGAGAATACGCGCGCGCACGTACGTTACATATGCAACCGCGGTGTACGAATTTCCTTTTTTTTATTCATCGCGTGGCTCAAATAATGAGCTCGCTAAAATCGTACGGCAAAAACTGTTGCAACGTCGGAAGTGGCAATGCCCGGCGAGCGTACGGTTCTCAAAGGGTTAATTGGGCATAGTAACTCTTCAGGTGACCAAGCTCCATGGGAGTGTGACGGAAAGAACCCGGTTTCGTGCGCGGAATTAAGTACAGTACCCACGTCTCTGTTTATAACGCCTTATAGGCGAGCGCGTCTTCTCATTCACCTTGCGACAGCGAAGTATGGAATGACCTTGCGCATCGATGTTCATTACACCTTGCCGACATCAAAATGTATCACCGCGTAATGTGTATATAACGCGCCTCTGTCTGCGCCTTGGTGTATGTACGCAGTTATCGTAGATTTATCCTTATCGCTTTACATCAATGAAAATGAGAGAATAGGAAAATAGAATTTTATTTTATTTTTCGATAAGTATTTCTTACGAAAAGAAAGTGATTATAACTGGAAAGCGCGTGTTACAAACTCTTTCATTTACCCATATTGGATAACTGCGTAACAGCGATTAATTGCGAATTTAATCAATATTTATAATAATTACCCAATTATTTGATTTAATAATTATAATAATGAACCAATAAAGTCGTTATTATATTTATATTAATTAAACAATTGAACTATCATTAAATTAACAAATTTACAGTCGCAAATGTGGAAAACAGAGGCTTTTCAAATTAAAGGCTCTAATTAAATAACATACCAAAAATGGGAATCTGTTTATGTTTTATGCGGGAACTTTTAGATTTAGCTTTGTCATAGCGACTTATTTGTATAAGAACGCACTACTGTGTACGTGTGTCCTCGTATATACGGTCGTTTAAAACCGATGGCACACCGATTGTACTCGGAACCCGAGCCTTCATTATACGCCGTCTCCAATCACGTGTGACAAATTATTCCCGCGTCACTTCCTCTAGCGCGCCGACGAGATTTCCACGGGGTACGACCTGGAAGACAGCCGTCTGGTAGGCCGTACCCAATTCTATATACGCGTCGACATTTGAAATAACAACGAAATGACAATCACAATTAATCGCATCCGATTCCACGAAGCTGTGGTTATAAATAAAAAAAAAAAAGAAGAAGAAACAAAACTCATTTCGCGCAGCTAATTTTTCTTTTTTTTTTTTCAACCGGAATCTTGCTTAATTTTGCTCGCAGAGTCATCGGAATGTTTAAAAGTTAATTTCTTCCCGCGTAGTTTTTGCCGCGGAGAAGTGTATTCTCCAATTTCTCACGGTGTGCTCGAGGAGTGGCGGAACGTTGCGCGATAAAATTTAACCTCTGGCGCGTGTTCCAATCGAATTTTCGACGGCTATAGGTATCGCATCGCGACACGATTCAGTGCGTTTCACGAACGAGAGATGAGAGCCGAAGGACATTGCGCGTCCCGGATGCAAATGCTCTCGCCGACGGCGCGGCGCGGCGCGGTGCAGCGCGGCGGCGTCAGATTGGAATATAGGATATACAAAAGAGAGAGAAAAAAGGAGGAAAAAAGGTATCATCCTTGCGTGTCGGAACCGCGTAGCGAGAGCCGCGCCGCGCCGCGCGGCTGAGGTCGAGGAGCAGCGCGGTGCGGCCGAGGCGGCGCGCATAAGTCAGCACCAGGATATTTCGTCATTTCCTGCTTCTCACGCGATACAATCTAAATTAACTATGTTCGCTTGGCTAGGCCTCCTCCCTCGCACGGAGAGGCTCGCATCTCTCAAGAAAATTTCTTATTTCCTAGCGAGGAGGGCCGCCGCCGCCACCGCCGCCGTCGCGCGAGGAACGCGAGGGGACGTCAAGCGGCGTCGAGAGGACGAAGACGAGGAGGATGAAGAACCGCGCCGCACCGGGGCTTTCACAACGTTCCCGTTTTGCGTCGCCAAGTGAGTAAGTTGCCGCTCGCATTCTCTTCATCACTCGCACTTGGAAAATCGGCCTTTAATGTCTCCTCCCGGCCGGAAGTGAGAATACGCGATGCTCCCGAAAAGAGACCAGGCTCTCGGTTTTCCTAGATCACCTCAATTTCCATAAAAGGAAGGGGGGAGCGACGTAACGAGGCATGTACAGATACACGAAACTGATTTCTATTATTAACTGACGAAGAACACATCGAGAGATCTTTAAACGTTTCGTCTCGCGGCGCGAAGAAAAACAGAGAAAAAGAGAGAGAGAGAGAGAGAAAAAAAGAGATTCGCGGAAGAAAAAGTTGAAACGCGTATACCACGGTTTACGTTCACACACCGGACCGGTTGCCAACTCGACTGTGACTTTTGCGAATTCCACGGGATTCTAATTTGTGCCTATCCTCGGGGAGAGGCCGTTTTACGGCTCGAACGATGCAGTCGCGGAGGAAGTAGGGCGTAAAGTGCCTTGAACTTTGAACCGCGCGGCTCTTGTTTTTTTTTTTTTTTTTTCTTTTTAAACGTCGGTCGCGAACGGGAAACTCCGCGGGAAATGTCCACGGCGCGGCGGTGGCCTGTCGGGGCCGCATAATTTAACGTTCTTGGCGTTATTAACAATATTAATCGTGAAAAAGTGAAACTTGACACAAGAACAATATATTCTTGATTACTTCATCTCTTTTACTCTCAAAACTTTCCCACGATGTTAATAATAAATCACGCGCGGGACGTCATCGAGATGATATCCCGGTTCCAAATAATTTTTTTTTTTACGTTTCCCCGGATATTGGGATCGAGTTTTCTCGATTTTCCGCAAGTTTCTTTCGTTAAACTGAAACCGGTGGTTTTCGCCACCGGCGGCTGATCGCGCAATTCGGGATTGCGGCATCGAGGCGGCGAGAGAGCTCTCCGGTCCACCTGGCTTCTCCGTCGATTCGTCTGACCAGCGATGGACCGCATCACTTGCCGAGTGTGGCCCCTCGATACTTCCGCCTCGCTTTCTCGGTAACGCGATTAGACTCCGTATAATGCGCGTTAAATACTCCGTGGGCAAGATGGGAATCCTATGGGAATCGACGATTAAGAAGCAACGACACGCGCGATGATCACGATCGGACGGGCATTTGCAATTTTGTAATTACGATCGCACGATTAAATCGCGTTTTTCCTTGGAATCCGAGACACACGGGCGTGCTTGGCGAACATCAAAGAACGCGCGAGGCGAACGGGCGAAAAGAAAGGAGATGATATCGGCCACGAGTGTGTTAACTGCGGAAATGTTGTGGCGTGGCGGAGAACACACGGCGGGTGGAGAAGGCGTAACTGACCATGGTGCAAATACACACGCGTTCGTAGAAAAACGGGGATTACCGGTGTTTCGCGTGAAACGGGCGTGCGACGACGACGACGACGACGACGACGACGCTCCTCTTTTCCGTCCCAACGCGCAGCCCGCTCGTTCCATTATTTAACCAACGCTATCGCGGGGGAGGGAGCATCGACTTCAATTCTCACGAAAAACAGACTTTGCTCTCAAGTATTCAATATCAATTTCATTGAAGAAAGCTAAACGCATCGTTTGATGTCGCGACTCTCATAAATTGGCATTTCTCAAATGGAGTCCGATCGCGCGCGCACGCACGTATACGCACGTATACGCACGCGGGCAGGCGTATGTACGCGGCGCGATCGGCCGTGCCGGTGGCGTTTCTAACAAATTAACGGCCGATATCTCCGTCGTTTACCCTGCTCCTTTGCCTTCTGGCTCCACCTCCCGGCTCCGAGCGAGCGGGCCGGCCCGTGAGAGGAGCGCGCGCGCGGCGACGAGGCCAACATCCAGCATGCGCGCGGGCGCGCTCGTACTCGCGCTCGAGTACGAGCGTCTGCGCCCGCGCGGGAGAGAGATCATTTTTGCCACGTATTTGCAAACTGAATAATAAATACCGCGGAATATATACGCGAAAGAGCAGCGCGTTCCGCCTTCACGCAGCTCGCGCTCGCCGCGGATTGGTCGCGCCGGCCGCGAGGGGACGGCGATACCCATTCGCCGTCTCGCTCTCCTCCGCTCCTCTCTTCGCCGCTGGACCTACTTTGTACATACACGCACACGCGCGCGCGACCTGGATGCATGCACGTGCACGGCGGAGCACGCGGGGAGGGGACTCGTCGCTGCATATGCGCTTCTACGCTGTGTGCATCGCGTGTATCTCTCTCTCCCTCTCCCTCTCCTTCCTTCTATCTTGCAACTTTGCTCGTTCTTTCTCTCTCTATCTTCCTCTCCGCTCTCGCCGCGGATAGATGTGGCGTTCGGCTCGAGCGAATCCGTCTCCCTTCGACCCCTTGCTTTGCTTCTGAGTCTCTTTTTCTCTTTTTTTTTGCTCTCTCCTCTCTGCAGATCTTTCTCTATTTTCCTTCGTCGCTTATTGGCTCTCTCTTGTCTATTCGCCTCTTTTTATCTCTCATTGTGCGTACGTCTTTTATTGTTTATTTGTATTCCGTTTTTGGTTTTTGTATCTTTACTTAATTACGTTTTTTTTTTACTTTTATACTGTGCACTAAGATTTTCTTTTTTGCTAGAATACAATAAATTTTTTCTCTTCTTTTTCTTCCTTTACATTTGATCTTAATATCTGAATGTAATGTATAGTTTATGTTTATCGTATTCATTTCCTTCTTTTCCGTATATATCAAATTTTGCTTTTTTTTTCTTTCTCTATCTATTTCTCCTTTCGGCCCTCATATGTCCAAAAACGTACGCGCCCGCATAAACGTCCGAACGAACACATATCCGTTTCGTGGCTTTGCTGTATCATCGATTGAATCGGTTCTCCTCAGCTGCATTCGTATACATACCACTGGCTTTTCTAAATCTAAATCTATCGCGAACGTTAATCGACGCAGCGACAAAATCGCATGGCTAGAACAGTCTGTGCTGGAGAAAAATTGATACACATTCGATAGAAATATTTACTTAAAGAATGTATTTATAAAAAATACTATTTCAAATAAGTATCTTGTGCAGGAAATATAAAAAAAAACAATTAGCATTTAGTGTATATTTATTTGATATTAGATATTTATTTTACATTTTGATATATCATGGATAAATAACTTTACTCCGTTTTCTATTGTTTATTCATTATTCTCTATTTCTTAAAAGTACAGAATAGAAAATAGTACACTTATTTATTCGTGACACATCGAAGTGTAAATCAACATGCGTGCTCGATTTTTATTAATCGTACACTGAGAAAAAAAATTGGTTAAAAAACTAAAATATTTAGTCCGATATGCACAACTAAACATTGGATTGATTCAACAATTATTTAGTTGCACAACAAAAGATGTCGTTTATTTATATTAATCATTCCAATTTTTTAACTAAGAATTAATTAAATCAACTCAATATTTAGTCGTGCGTATCGGACTAAATATTTTAGTTTTTCAACCAATTTTTTTTCTCAGTGTACATATATTCAAAATTTTTTGATCTAAATAATAATAATAAGAAAAAAAGAAGTAAAACGCAAATTAATAAAATAAAAATAAGAATAAAAAAATCTCAAATTAGTAGCACAAATTAATTCACGAATTTAGTTATTTTCTAATCGAAATGTAAATTAACACGCGTGCTCGATTTTTATTAATCGTACATATATTCGAAATTTTTTGATCTAATTAATAATAATAAGAAATAAAAAAAAGTAAAACGCAGATTAATAATATAGAAATAAGAATAAAAAAATCTCAAATTACTAGCACAAATTAATTCACAAATTTAGTTATTTTCTAATCGAAATAGCACAAGAACGGAAGAAAACAATTTCTATATGGAGTAGAGATATATCATCGAAGGAATTGATAATAAGAAGCAACACGAAATATTGTATCAATAATAATACGCGCGCGAGCACGTTCCCTGCTGCAGAGACTTCATTTCGTTTTAGGGATTGTTCAGCCGAATAGCATAAATATTTATGCACATACGCAAGCATTACGCGCTTGCCAGCGCATTAACGAGCACAATGCACTTATATCGTTTCATATACATACCAGCCGCTCAGGTGAGTGACGGCCGCCCGAGCATGATGTTCCTCTCAGTTTATTTTACGGTTTCTTACGGTTGTCGCTTTCTTTCGTTTACCATCGCTTCTGTGTTCCATCTCTATTTTTATATACCTCGCGAAGACGCGATAATACGTACGGAGTGTCCGGTGAAAGGCGGTACAATCGATCAAGACGTCGCTCGCGGATCGATCTGCGACGAGACGTACGAAAAACGTAGGATAGATTTAGAAAGTTTGATCTATTTTTTTTTTATTAGTTTGTATCTTTAGTCCCGCCTCCTCTTCGTAGTACTCATGCGTCTCTCTCTCTCTCTCTCTCTTTCTTTCTCTAGATCGAAACAGACGATTTCCGGCAACTCGCTAAATTATACGCACGAGGGATTAGCGCGAGAAACTTTTTTTAAACGTTGCGTTTTTTGCGTTCGCGCTCCATGAGGTGAGACAGCCGCGTCATCGAGATTGGTATCGATCGTATTTATCGAAAGAGCAGTCGGTGCGCAGGCAAGCCGAGTGAATTAACGCGGTATCGCCCCGTATCCCCTCGATTTGCTTTATAATCTTTTAAATATTCAGTTTGTACGGTCGGTTTTACATTCACTACAGCGTATCGGCCGCTACGCTACGCGAACCCGCGTGTGTACTAATTTATACCGCGGCGATTATCATATACGGATCGCAGATCGACCTGCGATCGGTTTTTCTCGGAGAGAGGAGAAATCCGCTCTTGAATCATTCTTAATTAAGCTCGGTCGGGAGTAAAATCACGGAAGGGAGAAGTGAGAGAGAACAAAAGAGAGCCTAACTGTCTGCGGTCGCAGCGTCGTCGTCGCGTTAAGTGTGCACGATTATCGGAAGCGATACTCTTTCCGACGTTTACCCTTCGAAGAAAATTCAATCCACCTAATACTCGCCGCGAGGAAGAGAACGGTAGAGAATTCTACGCAACAGGCTTGTTTACGCTCATTTGCGACGCTTGATTTTGCGCTCGCGGAATAATTAGCATGCGTTTCTCCCCCACTCGTCATACACACTTTACTCCTCTTACTTATTTACGGGATAAAGTTCGACGTAACGAAGCGTCGGACGTTAACGAAGCGTTAAAGCGAGGCAGGTGGGTTGCATTAATGCAACACCGGGAGGAATATAAATCGCGCAATCGCGAAAGGTCGCATTAATAGTAATAATAACATGGATAAAAATATGCGATTTTTCTCCGACGAGAACAACGCGCGCGCGGAGCCGCGCTCGCACCGTAGTTTATATTTAGACTCGCGCTTAGAGCGAATTTATAGTCATTGCTATCGGGATCCTTTATGCACCGTCCCTTGGCGATATTGCGGTGTGCCTACACTCCTCTAACACTCTAGGCCGGCGGTTCTCAAACCTTTTTTCGCTCGCGGCGCGCTATTGTCCGCCTCAGAGCGGAGCGGAGGCTACCCTCGTGCGAAGCGGATTCGCGGATGCTGCGTTATTATTTTTACGTTTACCCTTTCAGGCGGGGGTCGAAGGGGAGAAAATGGAAAAAACAAGTGAAATTAGGTATAGATCCTTCTCATCTCACATCGCTCGTACGATGACCACCACGCCGAAATCTCGTTAGGCGACGCGCCCTTTGAGAGTCACTGCTCCAGACGTTAGAGAAAGAGAGAGTACATCGTACGTCTATAATCTCTCGGTATTTTTCTTTTTTTCACGCGCGTGTGATGACACCCACGTGGTCTCGAGCTGCCGCCGGCGCGTCGCGTCGCGCCGCGCCGCTCCGCGCGCTCGCTCGCGCTCGCGAGCGATTCGCATGGAGCCACCAGCCGATATCTATATGGTCGCAACCTTTCTCCTCTCTCGTGTGCTAATCAATCTGCGTGGCTTCCTACGCATTTCGATTACGTAAATGCGCACGGGCATTGTGCGAGTGAGACCGCGGCGCGAAAATTTAAAAAGGCGAAATCAGGAATCCGCGCCTCGCATTCCGGCGCGCGCTCGCCCGATCCCCGCGTGCGAAACGGCCTCTGCCTCTGGCCGGCCTCCTCCGTCTTGGCCGCGATATCTCTCATATTCCAATGACATTTGCGGATACGTATGGAGCCCCGCGCGAGGATCGACTGTCGAAACGCGCGCGCAATAGATCGTGCACTTTACGTTTACACGCGCAAAGTTATTAGCACGCTCGAGCGGAGCGGAGGCGGCGCGAATCGCCGTCGAAACGATTAAATTCAATCCAATCCAATCTAATCTTTGGGGGAGGGAGGGAGGAAGGGGGCATGTAATTAATTAGAAACGCGCTCGGCGTGTGGATAAAAGGTGGATGAAACAAATCGCGCCGGGGCATTTCTTATCCGTCGATGCGCTTTCGAGCGTCTCTCTTTTTCCGAACGTCTTTCCCATCCTCGGAGGATATTTCTCAAAATTCGTCGCCCGAGGCACCGCCTACTCCGCTTAAATACGCCTTCGCGCGCATCTCCCATAATTTTTTTTTGTTTTTTCCTCTCTTCTTCGCGGAACTTTCGCGGCGATGGCGACGACGGCGAGAAGAGAAGATGCGCGCCGCCAATGCACGGGCGGATCCGCGCGCGCGCCCGCGCGCGCGCGCGAAGCTGCGCTACGCTCGCGCGGTGGTGCCTCGAGGGGGCACGCTCGAGCGTACGCTTACTCGCACGGGGCACCTTCTCCCGCCAGGTACACCCGTGTCTCTCCACCAACACATATCTAGCGGGCACATTCACAAGGGCGCACATGTACACACGTGCACGCTTAGGCCCGCTTCCTCCTCGTACGTACACGCTCGACCGGCCGCGCAGCACCGAGGTACCGCCGTCGCCGCCGCCACTGGCCGGTCGCCGATGCTAAGCTAGAACTCTCGTGGTGGTTCGCCGTACCGCTCGCCGCGCGCCGCACCGCACCACGCCGGGCCCCGGCCCGGCCCGAGTAGCAAGTCACCTCCGCTCACCTCGGCGGAGCGCGCGCGCCCGACTTCAGTTCGCGCTCGGCCCGAGTCGTTGTGCAGCACGGGACGTCGGTGCAGCAGGCAAGCAGGCGAAGCGAAGCGGGCAGGCAGGCGGACAGGCAGGCTGATGGGCCGGCCGCTGTCGCGAGCGCGGCCCGACGACGACGACGACGACGACGACGACACGCAACGCACGCATGTACGCGTTGCTGCTGCTTCTGCTGCTGTTACCACCGCTGTTGCTGCCAGTGGACCCGCGTGCGCGTGATACACGAGAGCGAGAGGGAGATTGACGGACACACGTGACACACGGGATTACCGCGTGCGCGGTGCTAAAACGACAGTGAGATCGCGGGAGAGCGACGACGACGACGACGACGCTGTCGAGGACTCGGCCTGGTGGTGATCCTCTTTACCCTGTAGGATTTCGGATATCCATTTTGGGATTAAAAGTAGAAAGAGAGAGAGAAAGAGAGGACGCGGAAGATCCGCCTGGCGAGTGCCACCGCAGGGATTCCTGCGCAGGAACGGAGCGCGGTATTATGTCACACTCCCACGCGAGCGACGGCCACCGCTGCCGTTCCTATCGCCGTCGCTTCTGCCGTCGTCGCTGTTGCTGCTGCTGCTGCTGCAAGGCCCAACATCCTCGTCGCTTGACACTTCCGTGCAACGCTTGACGGATCACACGCGCGCGCGCGCGCGTGCGCGTGCACCCTATTGTGAATGTTGTATACACAGTGCACAGTCGTATCATCGTTACACGAGACGTTCATAATTTGACAGTGACACCTCCGCTCTCTCTCGCGCGACCCACGTTCGATTCTTTTCCGGTGTTCCTCCCGCCGACTCTCGACTCGTTCCTACGGATCGTTCGCCGCCTCAATCATCCGCTTCGCCGTCCAACTTGGAGCCCTCGTGGGAGTAAGGCGACAAAGGTAAACTGAGAGAAAGAGAGAGAGAGAGAGAGAGAAAAGTCATTTGGCGCGCGCGTTTTCTACGAGCGAAACCCGATCGCTCGCGCGGTGTCACGTATCGGGTATGGCACGCGATACGCGACGACAACGGCGGCGGGAATTGTCGCATGACAATCCGCTCGACTCCGCTCGATTCCGCTCGACTCTGTCGCGCCGCGCTCAGCCGCGCCGTATCGGCCCGGCTCGGCGAATCGATCGTGACGCCAGGGTATGAAATCGGTAATGAGCTGTAAATCTCCAGCGAGTACCTCGGGCCGCGTGTGCGGGTGAGTCACACGTCACGAATACCGACGATCCCCGCGGACACACACGTACACACATACGGGAGACACGTATAATATACGTAGACGGCACCTTCCTTCGGTATTCTTTCGCCTTCGGTAGAAAATCGAAGGAAAGGATAATAAGCGAGAAATACACTCTCTCTTACCCGCCGGCCGGTTCCGTGGTTGGCCGCGCGCGCGTGGGCGTAAACGAGAGAGAAAGAGAGGAAAACGCTCGGGAGAGAAGGCGAGCGAGAGGGAGAGCGCGCCGCAGCGTGTATAGGCGATTTTCTGAAAAGAAAAAATCTACGGTGAAACCTTCGTTAACGTTCTCGGTTTAGACCCGCGTACACACGTGCCGTCCATCGCCCGCGGGAGGTAATCCCGTTTCGATCGGATCGATTCGCCCCGAAAGAATCGTCATTACGCGGCGAAAGCGGCCCGTAGCGACGTCCAGACGTCGTGAGAGAATCATCGGCGTCGGAAAATTATCGTTGGCTCTCGCGATCGTCTCCATCGGCAACGGTTACTCGCTCGATACGTCGAGAAAAAGAAACGAATGAGAGAGAGAGAGAGAGAGAGAGAGAGAGAACTTTATTGTATTGTCTAAAAAAGAATTTTATTGTGTTACCTAAAGATTTAGCCAGATACGGATCAACAAATAATTTTATGTGAAACTATCAAAATAGTTATGTAATACGTTTAAAGCATGATGACACTGTTTCGAAAAGTTGACATTTTAGCAACCAGCTTAAATACAAATGAATTTTTTTTTACGATTTAACATAATTTTCAAATTTCAGCAAAATTCTTCTCTCCGTGTTGTTTTCGATGTGACAATTTAACGATCGAGGGCCACTTCAACCAACTTGGATTAACTTTGATCGGCGATTAACTTAGTCAACAGAATTGCCAACATAAAAAGGAAAATAGTTTACTATTAGATCAAGACGCATAATTTTCTCCTTTTCTCTTTATAATTCATATTTGATCGATTCGCTGATAAAGTTAATTATCAATTAAAGTTAATCGAAGTTGGTTCAAGTGGCCCTTAATCCGAATAGCGACCGACAAAGAGAGAAAGAGAAACAGAGAAATATATCGATGCTCGCGAATCGCTGACAAGGCAGAATCGTTCTCGCGAATGACTCCTGAAAATTCACGAGACCATATGCACGCGATCGATGCGCGGCTTCGCCTTACTGCAACGTGTAGAGAAGGTGCGAATCGCATAGGGAGATCGGCGACGGTGTCGCAATTATGCGTATAATAATAGTTGACTTTTCTCGCTTGACACCTGCAGGAATTCGACCATTATCCGCTAAACTCAATGAAAAATAATAACGAATAAAATCGACGTCAAAATCACTCGCGTACACAGAGAAAAAAAATGCTCTTGAATCAACAGCATCAGTCTAATTGGTAATATTTTGTTAATTCAGTAAGTATGAATAAAACGAAAAAATTAAAAGTAAGGACAATAACAAATATAGTTGAATGAATAAAATTTAATTGAATCAACTATATGTATTAATGACAGCCCGTAATTCGACGTACATTTAATTGAACCAAAGTACATTTTACTT
Source organism: Solenopsis invicta (assembly GCF_016802725.1). NCBI lineage: Eukaryota > Metazoa > Arthropoda > Insecta > Hymenoptera > Formicidae > Solenopsis > Solenopsis invicta. Next base: position 5,668,725 of record NC_052665.1, read on the forward strand.
CATATCGCAGCATTTTTTTCTCAATGTAAATAAAAACATATCTTGCCATGTCTTGCATTTTTTCAAAAAGCTTTAAAAAGACAGTTTTTAGCGGTCTTAAAGATATCCTGTGCAACATTTTGAGTTATCTAACAATAAGAGATGTGGAGAAGTCTTGGAGATATCTTTTAGAAAGACATCTCATGTGACAAGTACCTTAAAAAAATACATTTTATGATATCTTCAGGAAATATCTTGAAGCTAACTTTAATAAGATATCTTCTAGATATCCACTTGAGATTTCAATGTTTTCCGGGCATCGGATCGACGTCGGTGTACCATTTCTCACTGGGAAATCCGCGTTCGGAGAGCGCAGGCTGTTAATTCGACGATTCATTCTCCCTGATGATATAATAATATTTAAATAACACTGTAGGACGTAATAGATGTATGATAAAGTGGGAAGAGAATGAATAGCAAAAGGAAATCTCGGTTCTAACTTTACAGCCTCGATTATCGAGGCGTCACATTCATTGCTCCTGGCAAGCGCCGTCCGTAAGCAAGTTTTCCCTCATCGCGGAACTATAGCGTTCGACAAGCTCGCGACAATGCTTCGCGCAATTCGCGACGTTAACTCGAGCTGTAATAATTCTGGCGGGGAAATAATCCGACGCGGCGTCTAATTGTAAGTTATAACTACAGGGCCTGTTAGGCCTGAACATGAGACTGATCGGCCGGTTCGCCAAGTCCGCAGCTCCTTCGTCGCGCTCGATTCTCGTTAGCGACGTTGGAGTCGAGCAGCCTTCCACGGCGCGTCTCGCGCGAAATGCTGCGACGCTAGAAAGCACGCCGCATCGTAATATATTGATTTATACATATCTCGTCGATTTATCGAAAGATACCTGTGCATCTCCCCGCGCGATAATCGTGTACGTCCGTCCGTTCGTCCGTTCGTCATGCGCCTGCCTCTACATGGCTCTATGACAATTCGGAGATGCGTATCGCAGAGAGACGCAGGGATGAGGGATGTGTGAAGAGGGCAATGCAAAAACTAATAATTTATCGACTCTTTAATGTTAAAGCGGCGTCCTTGTCGTCATCGTCGTCGTCGTCGTCGTTACGCGCGTGCATTCCTCCTCGCTTTCATGTCATCGGCATCCTCGCGATCGGCGCACATCGCGTGTTGTATCGATCTGACATTATGATTATTATTGCGTTACGCGTCTCGCCTTTGTCTCTCTCTGTGTGTGTATACGTGTATTGTGTATGCTCGAGGTACGTGTGTGCGCGCATATGTGTGTGTGTGTGTGTGTTTGTGTGTGTATGAGTATCGCGGATTGAGACCTCCGTCAGTGGCACGTACGTACGTACGTACGTACATACGCGACTATCGTGCGACTTTACGATTTCGTCGCGCACATGTACGCGAGGCCGCGTACAGTATAGATCCCCGTCCGTCGGCGAACGCGTCGCGCATTGTGCCGTTCAACCCGCTCCATCGCGTTATCGCGACCTCGAACGGGAGGATTATTTTTATTATTGCTCATTCTCATTTTTTCCCGCTACGGCGGCGAGAGTCATTCGCGCCACCAAGTAACAATTGTTGTTGCGTTACGAATCCTTAATTTTGTCGAGGGATAACTCTCGGCAGAGTCTCGGATTACGTTTCGTCGGAAGGCGTGGCAAAACCGAGTAATGTTACTCGCGCGCGAGTCGCTCATCGCAATCGAGCGTGGTACGCGAGCGTAATGAGCCCGCTGGTATCGCGTTTCCCGCGGGTTTCGGCGGCTTGAGACGTAACGTTCAGCGCTTAATTGCCTTGCCACCTCCGCGATCGGGCGTTTTACCGTTTGTTCGCGACCTGACCGCGCGGGCCCGGTAATTTACTGTCGATCGGTTCGCTTCGTAGCGATATCGCGCCGGTTACCGGCCGTGTGATTAACGTCCGATCGCTTAAACGACTCGAATATACGACGTCCCGCACCAGTAGCCGACGATTAATTCCCTCGAGAAAATTAAAATCACAAAGTTGCGTTTGTCTCGCTCCTTTTCGTGCTTTTGTTCGTTTATGTGTGTGCGTGTGCGTGTGTGCGTGTGTGTATGTGTGCTTGTTCGTCGCGCTTGCAGATCAAATTCATTAACGGTAAATTAGAGGACAAGCCGTTCCGCACCAGGAATTCAGTTAGCGTCGAGTATATCTTTTGGATATTTACAAGGTACATATGTCACGGACTCTCTCTCTCGAGTGTACATATTTGACCATGTCATTTGAGTCGGTCATCACCGGTGATTTCGTTAATACGAAATGTTGAATGACGCTTGGTCACTGCTTCGTCTCTTTTTTTTTTATTTCAATAAAAGTACTTGAGAGGGAGGAGGGTCATATAAATTAGCAGTTAAGTCAATTAATATAATAAATACGAAAGATATGTTAAACGTAAGAAAATTTCATTTAAACGATCAAGAGATCGTTCAGCATCTTTTAATTCTCGTACGTTGGAATGTTCTAATCGTATCTCGATTGTATCGCAATTTCCCGTCTTCTCGCGATTAGGCATCTCTTGCACGGTCTCCGAGAACGGGCAGGGATCCTCTTCGACGATCTACCGACCCGCGGCCGAATTCTTGCCGTTCATTTCCTCGATCACGAGCGAGAAAAGAATGCGATTTGACGATCGTTTTCGTGCGGCCGTAACTCACGCGCGAGTGATTATAGTTATTTCATAGATACCTTTGCACGACGCTTATTAACGCTGAATCGCCGAGGCACGAATAGAAGTCGATCGGTATCCGTCCGATCCAGATGCCGATCGTTATCCGACACGGCTTTTCGAGCCCTCCATTTACGTGGGGGCCTCCCCTCTTAACCCGCTCGCGGGTTAGAAATTAAACGGACACTTTCATTAACCGTGGCTTTAAACTGCATTTAGATCAAGGGGGGGCGAGGGAAGGGACGGGGAGGAGGAAAAGGAAGGGTTATATAATGCGAGATTTAGCGTTCCGTTAGGTATCCGAACGCGCCATTTCAGAGTCATTGAAGTTGTAAGCTTTGCTGGAAAACATTTTATAAATTCTCAATGACTCTCAATTATAAATTCTCAATTATAAATTCTTTCTGCGAGCGTGAGCGGAAACAAAAACGAATTCATAAGTTTGTTAATTCACTAACATCCGCGTGTCTTTCGCACTCAATTTTTTGCATTGAACGAGCACGTATTACGTTAGTTTTTAACAAGTTTTTTAATTTCCATAAACTTAGTTACGCGCATCGCGTGACTTTAAAGCATAGACTTTAAAGCAAATTATATACATTTTTTTATTGCAAAGTATCTTTGAATTTAGCTTTATAGAATTTCGAATTCTTTTACACAATGAAAGTACGCACAAAAATAAAGAGAGCAAAGAGGGATTTCTATAGGTATGAAAAAATTTTTTTTAATTTTTAAAAGTTTGTAATGTGTACAAAACTTTTTTTACTATTAGCATAAAATCGTCCATGGCTTTCCTCATTTTTGTACGTATTTTAATTACGTAAAAAAATTTTTAATCCCACGAAGTCAATTCAAAGATATTTTCTTAAGATATTACCGTGAGAAAAAAAGATTCTTTTTTGTCCTCGTTATGGGTATCTCACATCCATTTTTTTAATAATTTAAAGTAATTAAAAGAATGTATAAAATTTTGTGAACGTACTTTCAAGTATCTGTACTTTTTTGGGAACAAAATAAAATGTATAATTTAATTACCTTTGGAACTTCGAAAATGAATATTCAATGAGTTGGATACAGAATACCCATGTCGAGGACTCAAGGATCAAAGTACTCGCTTTAATTGTTACGATAGCTGTTTGTTCGTGCCGTTCGTTCGTCGATACACAAAGGTAATCATCGAAAGACGGAGCATGAAGCAAACTTGATAACCCCTTCTTAAATTCGTAACTGTCGTCGACATGCAAGTCGCGTGGAGTCTTTTTTTAAACGGCGCCTCTCGATCCTCTAAATGCGTACGCGTGTCGTTAACGGCCAAGTAAATGGATTTGTGTTCTCCTGATTAACAGGCGGTGCGCGTGTCCCGTCCCGGAGGTGAGACGAGACGAGGTGAGACGAGGCAAGGCGAAGGGAGAGACGAGACGAAATTACCGGAGGATCGCGACGCACGCAGGACGTCTCCGTCGGCAGGACGATGCGCATCGTCGTGATCGCGAGTGTCGTTCTTACCGGTACCCTCGTATATACGTAGACACGTAGAGCGCGAGTGAAAAATTACTGAAGGAAGAGAAAAGTGAAGAAGAGCGGGAAGAAAGAAAAAAGAAGAAAAAAAACGGAAGAACCAAGTAGGAAGGGGGAGGAAGAGAGAAAGAGAGAGAGAGAGTGTGTGTGCATCGCAACGCGTGTGAAATGGATGGTACGCCAAAGAAAATCGAAGCAGTACTAATATATGGATGCCCATGGGTGGAACTTGGCCGAAATGTGCCAGCGCTACCATCACGCTATACCGGCGGCACCGGCGACGCAGAATTCCTCGCCAGCTAGGGATCCCTCGGCTGCCATCGCGCAAGGCCTGTCAACCGCTGCTCTCATCGATCAAGCCAGTCCGTCTTATTCGCACTACACGTAAGTCCATTTCTGTCTTCTCCTTTTTCTCCCTCTCATATTTATTTCATGAATATCCGCACACCGGCGGCGGTGTAATAAATTTGACGAGCGAGCCATCGGATCGGATCGCACCTTCGTTAGGCGAGTTCTCACTTTCGTGGACTTGGCTTTCCACGACGTCGCGTCGTCGAAATACAATAAAATACGTCGTCGAGAGCCCAAACGGGGACCAAGCCCGCATTTCGGCGGTTCGGGACACGCGTGGTGGACACGGATGGTCTCACATACGTGGTACACGTATGCACACATATCACGGAGCTTATCGGGCGAAGGCGAGGGTGAGGGAGAGAGAGAGAGAGAGAGAGAGAGGGGGATGAGCGGGCCGCCCGGGCCCCGTTCTCAATTGTATCGTATATATTAATAACGATACGGCGAATTAGGGATAAGTATACGTACCACACGGTCAGGACCCCCGTAATCCTGTTATTAGCGCGGCGATTAGGGGAAGATGATCCCCAGGCAAATTGCAGGGGCGGGTACCGCGCGTGTTTGGTTAACATAATCGCCAATCGCCTATCGCCAATCCGCGCGAGTCCCTCGGAAACGAGCGGGCCGATATATGCGAGGCGACGACAACAACGACGACGACGACGACGATGACGACGACGACGATGACGATGACGGTGGAGTGCGGACGTGCGTTTCTCTCAACCACCCCCTCACTGCAGGGATCGATGCGCACGCGCGAGCGTCGTTTCCCTCCTTTCTAAATTTCCTTACCTGCCCTCCCCCGCGCGTGCGCGCGCGTCCCCTTCGGGACGTCAGTGTGCTGGAAATCTATTAAATTGCAGTTTACGCTCGAGATTCAATGTTTCACTATCATTACGTCGTACTGCAAAGGCAAAGAGGATAAAAGGTGGCTCTCACTCTCTTTCTCTTCTTTCTCTCCTCTTCTTTGGGACTGCTAAGGAGGAGGTTGGGAAAATAGCATGCGCGCTGCCGCGGTCGCGGCATGCGTTTCTAACGTATCGTATAATTTCAGCTATTTCTTATCTCGTTTGCCCGCAGTCTTATTTGCTTGTACCCTCTTACGATGCACTCGCGGTGGAAACCTGCGAGAATTTCGCCTTTTAACATTCGTCGTTCTTCAATTGCGCGTTTGCGAAACGCGACGGGGTCAAGCACGACACGAAGGATGCAAAATGTGAAAGGAAGGCAAAAAAAGATTCGTTGCGAGTTGCTTCTTTAATCCATTGAGATCACTAGGGGTCCAAAAGACCCCAACTTTAAGGATACACAGACCATTCAAAATCGAATCTTCTATGAAACTAATTTTCATAGCTATCTTGAGAATACACTTCTAAATTTTTGTTCCATTATCTCAAAAATTAAAAATTTTATGAATATTTTTGTAAAAAAAGTCAAATTTTGCAGTTTTTTTATTTGAATTTTTTTATTATGTTAAATAATAATTAAAAAAAATTATTGGATAATAAAGAGCAGATCTCAAGGTACGTCCAGTAAAATTTTTGCGACGAAATATCAAAAAGCTGGCAAATGGCGACTGAGTTTGTGCAGGGGAGTCCAATGGACCTCATGTGACCGTTACGTTATTATTTGGAAGTGTGACCTCAACGGGTTAAAATAATATTTATTTCTCAAAAGGATATTTTTTAATTTGGACTTGAAATTTATTAATATAATACGTCGAATACGCGCGTCGCGGCCAAAAATTTTGTGTCAAAAGATGTGTCTTTCGTCGTCTTCCTCCGACGACGAAAATCAGTTCTATTAACGTAGTTCCGCCCGGTTCCCATCCGTTGCTCCCAGCCGTCGCACGGATCGCGTACCACGTCACGTTATTTCATACGAACGCACGCACGCACGTACATTAGATGTTCCTGCAAGTTTTTTTTTTGCGCAAAACCTCGACGAAAGTCTTATAAGTCCGAAAACTTTTCTATACACGACAATCTATTCGCGTGAGCTTTCGTCAATCGAGGTTTCTCTTCGTAGAACATGAATTTAATTCTCTATTGAATTTAAATAACGTTCTCAAGCGTTTTTTTTTTTGTAATACGTTGTTCGAGAGAACAAATAACAATAACGATACATAATCACTTGCTAATTGATTTTCATATTTATGACGCTGAATGAAAGTTTTCAATCGAATGCGAGAACTCAAGATTGATAAATTATTCTCTTGACCACTTACCTCACTTGCTTCCTTTTAAATATTCTCTTTATTCAAAGTAACGATATTAGTCGTCAATTTTTAATATCTAAATAGAGGAAGGATGGGGGTGGGATATCATTATGTTTTTTTAAAATTAATTTACAATAAATAAATATTAAGTTGACACAATTCTCATCAACATCAGTTTGTTAACCGTAGAGTTGTATTAATCGCCAATCTGTTCAAAATTTAAGCACAATTCACTTATTGATTTATAAGTTACTTAAGTTTTTGTTTACGGTGGCTCATAGAATTTAAATTCTACGAAATATCATTGGTATCTCACGACCCTTTCCCGTCTTTCCTCTATTTTTTCCGCGATTCGTCACAGATCTCCGCGTAAATTACGCGGTCGTACAATGAGAGCTAATATCGTGATGGACGCGACGTGGTTGCGCCGATCGAGCCGGTCGATCGAGCCGGAGCAGGCTCAATTTGCAAACATCGATTATATCGACGAAACGTCAATAATTCCGTGAACGATACGCTACTCCACACCACGGCAAGTGTGTACGCAACGTCGGTTTTTCTCGGTACTCGCGGCCTGGAAATACCTAAACGTCGCGGACTCTTCGAAAATTGTCGCTGTTCTCTTTCTCGTTCGACTCGCAGCGTCGCCGTCGTTGTCGTCTCGGATTTCCCACTCCTGTTTCGAGCGGGGGTTATTTCCAACGTTTTTGTTCCGGCGCGTCTGAATGCGAAATCGTTAAGAAGCGGTTACGACGGAGCGGTGACGTCGCGCTTGACCCCTGACGTGAGATGCGTGTGTGTCACCACGACAACCTTGCAATCCCTGCGATTGCGGTGACTCAGATCGGTGAGTTGACGATTGAGCAATGACTGGCAGTTAATTACGGATTAACATTAGTTATAGTTATTTTGAGAGCGTATACAAAATGCAATGCACGGCACGCAGGAGAAGACGCGCGCGCGTGACGTCGCCGCGTGAGCGCGTTCCGTTCTTGCGCGATGCACCGTCTGCTGTCTAGCTACAATCGTTCATCTGTATTATTTAATTAAGCCATACCAGTTCGAATCCATTACGCGCGAGAAAAGGAACGCCGGGGTTCCGTTTTAAATGCCATCGCCATTGTTTCCACGATGTCTGTAGCGAATACAAAAGGAAAAGAGAGAAAGAGAGAGATCACAGAGATAAATGGGTTCATATTTGCATTATAGACGTAACGGAGGTGGCGAACTTGAACGGTCGGGGTCCTTTGGATTTCGCAGATTATCGCCGCGGTACGTCAACGATTTAATTACGCGCTCGCCCGCCCGCGCGTAATTTTGGCACGCACGCACGCACGCACGCACGTCGGTCATAAACCCATAGTGCGTCAAACGTAATGGCAGGACGTATCGATGAATCGAGGCTCATTTGCAGCCACGTAAAATTTGCATCGTTGCAAACAATGGCCGCGCGGATTAGCGAATTAAGGCGGCGGGCGATAAGTGTCGCAGTATGACAAATGCCGGATATTGCTTCCTGCGAGCGCGCGCGCGCGCTTCGTTAAAGAAACATTTCGTATGATAATTTCACGCGCCTGGCATTCTACGTCACGCCGCGGATATAATTAAGTAAAATCGGCGTCGCGTCACGTCATTGATTCATTACCGAAATCACATCGACCTCGCGGTCGCGGGAAGACGCACGATCGTCGGCCGGCCGGAAGGGTGGGAGGGAGTTTCGCTTATCAAAGCTCGCCTCTCGTCGAATCGGAGAAATACTCGTGGGATTTTTATGAACCGTTACGTGCCACGAGAGTTCGCCACGACACACAAGTTCCGCAATTAACGCAACCGTATACCGCGCGGGCTCGAGCACAGGCGGCGCGCCGCACACACATACACACACACACACACACACACACACACACACACACACACACACACACACACGCGCGCCTCTCTTGCCTCCTCTCGCTCGTCCTCGCACAGTTAGCCTGGGAATTTTTCGTCGCTCGACGGTATATCTCCGGTGGTATCGCGCGCGCGGACACCTCTTCCCGTGAGGTGCCGTGTAGAAATCTTCGATTCTTCCTTACTCGGTCGCAGGAAGTCGTACGTAATGGCTCCGCCGTTGGCTCTCGGAGGTCAGAGAAGGGTATAACCGGCGGGCGGACGAACGAACGGACGTACGGACGGACGGACGGACTTGGTGGCGTCTCCGTTCCGCAGCCTTAAACAACCCGTAAAGGTTTCGGGGATGCGCTTTCTTCGTTCTCAAATCTGAAACGCGCCGGAGCGTTAGTAGTGCAGAGGTGAGCGGCTGGGGTCGTCACTTCCGCTTACCAACCGAACCGCATTGGGCATTCGATTTGAAAGTTTAATCAGGGGCTTATATAAAATTACAGTCCTCGCGAGCGAGCGAGAACGAGGACGCCAAGAATTTCGCCGCTCACGATTCACCGATAGATCGATATGGATTTACAAGCTTTATTTTTTTTTTCATCTCTCCATCTTTGATTCTTGTCATTCTTATTAATGTCGATGATGGAGAATTCAAAATTCTCGATCGCTCCCACTCTCCCGCGTCGCAATCGATTCGCGCGGCGCGCGTGATCGGCGCCAAGCCACGCCACGGCGCGTGCATTTCGCGTGCAAATCGCGGCGCGAATACAGATCGATTCCCACCCACGCGCGTCATTTCGCCGCTTTTATGCGAGTGCACACACCGCGCGCGCGCGCCTCGTCGAGCAATGCGGCAAGGGTGTGTTCGATCGGCGCGATTATTTGAATAAAAATGCGTCGCCGGTATATAAAATTCATTGCCGGTTTCGAAAGCTTTCTCTCCCTGCTCCTCTCCTCGAAACTCTCCTCCCCCCCCCCTTAGGAGAATAATTTAACCGCGGAACAAGTGTGTCGTCGACGAGGAGAATGACGAAGGGAACGACGAGCTCGCGCTGCGTGCCGAACCGTGGACGAACAACACCGCAGCTTTTCCCTCCTTCGCGGAGGCGAAGGAGAGGAGCCGCGGCGGAGATTCATGAGGCTCAACGGACATGCCGATTTAGGGGATCGCCGGCGCTGCGCCGCCGATGCGCCGGTGCGCGGCTGTTGTTCTTTGTCTCCCTGCTCGGCCGACTTTGACGTGCGTGCGGCGCGGCGTGTCTGCAGGTCGCGGCCCGGCGCGCGGCGGAGAACCTCTCGAGCTGCTATTTGTAACGCGCGCTCTGGCCGGCGCGACCGACGCGTCGGCGTGTGGAAGGATAACCCGCGTCGCTTTTCCTTGACACGCATTGTCAAAGCGGAGTCAAGAGTGCAGCTCTCCGGCAGAGCGGCACTCGTAGGTGCCGATCTCGATCTCGATCTCGATCTCGATCTCGATCTCGAGGAGAAGCGGAGAGCGACTCTCCTTCCATCGTTCGATTAAACGGTTACATGCGCGTTTTGCCACGGGTAGTAAACATCGCGCACGTACGCGGTAACTGCAACACGCCCCGATGCATCTCGCAACGTATCGCGTAAATTAACGCGATCGCCGCAAATTCTCCATTAATAGCCATCATATTGGCGCGCGATCATATTGACGCGCGACGATGACTATATATGCGAGAGCTGATTCCGCGAAGCGAGGCCGCGACACCATGCAAGTTTGACAAAGGACGCGACGACGGACGCCCGTCGTCGTCGATGTATCAGCGTCCGGCGATGACGCCTGGCGAATTAATATTTTCGAAACGACGCCGCGCTCATTGCATTCGCGGTTGGAGACTGCTTCCTCTACTCCTGGTGCAGTCACCCCGACATGAATCATTAAAGAAACAATGCTGAAGGCAGTGGCGTATCTATCATACGCGTGGGTGGCGCAGCTGCGCCGACGCCGACGAAACCCGGGGGAATCCTGACCGCGGCTCTTAATGGCTTTTAATTTCGTATCGTACCTGTCTCTGCCGTCGCGTCGCCGTGAGTACGGGCTCGCTTGCGAAGGATATACCAGCCACAACTACTGTCGAAAACGCCAACATTTTTTTTCTTTTCTTTTCCATCGGCATGGAAAACGTTGGATTACGTTAGAATCCTCAACGTCGCCGCTTAAAACAATGGAATGAGTCCATACGTATGAATACACTCAGTTAAATTCGCAATGTCGAATTCTTCTGACTTGAGTTATTTTTTATTATTCTTACAAGTCACCATTGCTCCAACTTAATATATCGTCAATTTAAATGAAAAACAAGTTAACTCTCAGCTGACACACTATATTGGATTCGATATTTTGTCACACAAGAGTGTGCGTCACCCAATCGTTTTCAATTGCATATGTCTCGATACCTAATGCATAGAATTTGGACAATTTTTTCTTTAATCGATACGCCAGGAGGTCAAGAAGAAGACTAAATAAGTGCGAAAATCGAGAAGTTGAATACATTCGAAATATTCAAAAGAGAAGGAGCAAACGATTTATGAATGCCAAACATTTTTGTAAAATAATCCGGGTGTACGACACCCAGTGTGTCAGTAGAAGGTTAACTATAAAAATATTAAAATTGATTTAAATTTAATTTTATATTTACTAGGTGCATACGTTGATACGGACACTACTTGATTTGAAACTAAAGGATTAAAAAACGAAATGTTATTATTTAACTCGAGGAATTTGTTTACATTTGATTCTATAATATTTAACGGTGCACGTTTGATTTCGCTTCGTTCCAAAGTTACAACCATTCTCTCATTTTCTATTCATACTTGTTCACCTCCTTGTGGAAGATTCGCAACCTAAGGACCTATCATGTTCCAAGCTTGCAATCTTCTTCAACTCGTTATCCTTTTGTCACTTCCAGGTGTTGCTCGGAAACGCTGAAAATCCTGCTTAACGGAGTTCGTTGTCAATGAACCGTAAATAACAGATTTCAAATGATCGCGCACCGTAAAAAGAGCCAACGGGTTCATGCGCGGTTAATGGGATCCGCGAGACCTGTTCGTTTGTTAGGAAATCGTCCATCCGAGAAATATCGCTGAAACACGAATCTCGTCTTACAACGCGGAAATGAGGCGGAGATCGAACGTGCGGAAACTTGATTCTTTTTTTTTTTAATTGTAGAATCTACGCCCACGTAATAGTTCACTTTGAGAGCGTTTAAATCCATTTGTCTCGGAAAATGCCACCCGAAAAAAAGTGTCCTCGCGTAAATCTCAATCTATTTAATCGCGCCATAAAACCGCGTTCTCCTCGGTAAGCCGTGATTCGTATCGGGTCGTACCCGATACACGATATACTTCGATGTACGTCGAAGCGAGCCGCCCGCGCCGCCGGTTTTATCAGCGACGGAACGTGACTCTTTCTCTCTTTCCCTCTATCATTCTCCTTCTTGGACTATGTGTTTCTTCCTACCGATATAGAGGGTGTACAAAAACGCGCGCGCTTAACCGACGTGAGGTTTATTGAATGAAAATGCCGGTACGTTTCCCTTGTTATTTTTATTTATTTATTTTTTTTCGACCGACGTTTGTCGCAGCATCTCGCCGAATGAAACAATGGCCATTATATGGAACACTCGCGCGCGAGTATCGCGCACACATTCGCGGAAGATCGTACGTGTGCGTTACGTGTGTCGCAGCGCGATGTTTGCCTAGGACACAACCGGTGTGTACGTATATCTGCGAAAATATGTGTTCGCGAGCACTCGTGCAGGCGCGCGCTCGCTCGTTCGCTCGCGCGACAGACAGCTGTTCGTACTATTATACCCGGCGCACGGTCGCATAATGCCTTAAGGACAATCGTGGGAATTCCATTAAGTGGCCTTGAATGGTTCATTCATGTCGATCAACTCTTTTCCTAACGGAACGGTTGACAGATCAATCGGCCGCTCGGGCACGAGAGCGACCCACGGGATTTCATTCGCTCGTTTGCTCGAGAGATCGAGAGAAACGCCGGAGTCAATTACTACTGGGCGCAGCCTCGTGATACCGCGATCGAAGGAACACGGGAGTCTTCATCGTCGTCCATCCGGGAATGTTAGTGCCGGTACGAATCGATCGGATTCCCTGGCACCTCGACCGCCGCGGCATATCGCGCTTTATTTCTCGGCGAATCGCAATTGCATTCGATTGCACTCGTACGCGAACGCACCGTCTCGCGCTTTTCCGTCGTCGAACGATCAATAAACGATCACCGGATCGCGAACGCTGTTGGTGTCCGCGCTGAGAAAAAAAAAAATTGTTCAACAACTAAAATATTTAGATTGATACGTTCATAATTGTAAGTATTATTGAGTTAGTTTAATTAATTCTGAATTAAAAAATGTTAATGGTTGACATGAATGAACTATACCTCTTTTTATGCAAATAAATAATTGTTAAATGAACCCATTGTTTAATTGAACGTATCTAAATATTTTAATTTATTTCAATTTATCAATGAATTTGTTTGTAGTGCGTTGTACCATTCGATTTGGCTCGGTATATGTCGAGCGTCGCATCTGTGAAAATTGCAGCGGATGCATCTCAAAAATGACTGTGTCGAGTAGAAAAAGCAGCTTCGCAACTGTCGTAAGATTGGTTCTTGTCCTTAGTTTCTCTTGGATCTAATGTATAAATTATCATACATCAATGATTTAAAAATTATACCAATTATATTAAAGAATCTTACGATAATTGCAAAGCTGTTTTTTCTGCTGAACGCAGCCATTAACAGACGAATGTCAGACGACATTATCTCAATAAAATGCAATTATGTAAATTTAACAAAGTGGCGCAACAGCAATTGTAATTTTATCTGTCCTAGAAAAATATACTCTGATCGAAACGATGAAGCACCGTGCAAAAAGCAAGGAATATTATTTTATTAAAAATGTTACGACAAAAAAGCAATAACATCACTCATTTACTGCGACTAAAAAATTGTAATTTTTTTAATTGTTTGCAAAGAAAAGAGATAAAAATCATCACATTTAAAAATAATTTTACGAAATTTTAATAATTTAAACTGGAAAATTTTATTTTTTGAATCATTATGTCATCGTTGTTGCAAATGAAAGATGTCATGAAAAGATTACACTGTTAAAAATGTCATGAAATTTAATGTATACGTTTAAGTTGCACATTAAATTTAATGCACATAAAATTGAACGTGTCAATAAGTGAAAATTTTGACAACATTAAATTTTTATTAAATGTCTTTTAATGTACCTGCTTGAAATTTGCTTCCGTTACATTTCATTATTAATTCTGCTGCCGATCTTTAACAGTGTAGAGTCAAGATCGAATAACAAACGCATGCAAGGTAGATAAATTATTCGAGGTGAAAGATAGGGAAATACAACTGGACGCTTTCGACTTTTTCAGGATGCTGGACAATTATGACAGGGGTGAGATGACACCACCACCGGCGGTGAGCGGTTACGGCGGCTCGCCCGGGCTCCTGGCACTCCATTCCTCGCTTTATGCCACTCCCACGTCGAGGGCCTACGACATCGACTCCGGCATCGACGGCAACGACAGCTCCATGCCCATCGACACCCAAATCATCTCGGTACGGCGGCGTTTCGATCCAATTTCGGATTCTGTATAGTCTGTCGCTCTCGAAATAGATCCGCGTGCCTCGGTTGCACACGCTACGTACATTCTCGCGCGACCGCCGTTCGTTATAAACACACCCACGTTCACGACACACGCGCAATACGACTATTCGGGTACGAACGCGTGGAGTACAAAGTCGAACCGCGTTCGCGCGCGCGCGCGCGCGCCACGCGGAACAATGGCAGCCCCGGAGGGAATGATAGCGAAATATCGTATGTTCGACGCGAACGCGATCGGCTCATTAATCCCACGTCTTGTCGTTAGTTGTCACTCGGCGTCTTAACGACGCGGTGGTCATGGCGCGCCACCGCCGCCGCCGCCGCCGTCGCGTCGTTCGCCGAATAAATTAACTACCTTGTACGTATTTCGACCGATGACCTCTCTTCGCGTATTATAGAATTCGCGCGAGGATAATTTCGCGTCGTTTCCTGAAACCAGATACCGAGCATGCTGAGCGGGCCGGCGCAGCAGCGGCTCGAGGACATGCCCTGGCTGGCCTCCGGCCCGTCGCTGGAGTACCAACCGGGCATCTCGCCGATTCCCGCGGGAGTGAAGATGTGCCATCCCGGCGGCACCGCCCAGAGGAGCCTCAAGGAGCAACGGATACGTCGCCCGATGAACGCCTTCATGGTCTGGGCGAAGGTCGAGCGCAAGAAATTGGCCGACGAGAATCCCGATCTCCACAACGCCGATCTCAGCAAGATGCTCGGTGAGTGCGCATGAGATATCTCTTCCTCTATGTTCCCCCTTCCGCTCCTAGAGCGAGGCATTAGCGGAAGGTTCATCGTTGCTCATCGCGACGATCGACGTCCGTCGGTTAATCTTCCAACGTGATTGCACTCGCGTGATCGACGAGGCATCGTACGCGAATGTGAGCTAAAAGAATATTGCTGCAAGCCTTTAGAAACTTTTGCTCATTTACACGTATTAATTGTCCGAGAAGTCTGCCTCGATCTATTAATAAGTTGTTGTAAAGAGAATAAACGCTACTTGTTTCTCAGCGAGGAATAGATTCTCATGATTTACGGCTCTGGAAATACATCTGCTTTTGAAGACGAGCCGCTGATACATTCAGTTTTCTGTTAAATAGACCGGCCGATTTATTAAAAAAACATTGTATCTTTTAAAATGCAATTAAGGCGCATCGGGGTTACCTCGTTATAGGAAAATTGTCTATCGCCGGATACGGCGAGAGGCCGCGGCACGAGATTACGGTTTCGTCTCTTGGAAGTACGCGTACGCGGAAACAATGTTGTGTGATGCTGTTCGCGGGAAAAGGCGCTTTTCCGCCGGGAAACCGACTCTGGGAATAAGAAAGCAGGAAAAAAAAATCTTCCACGCGGCGCGGTGCGTTATCATTAAATTAATTGCAGGCGTCGGGCGAAAATGTAGAATTAATTCAATTACGCATTAGAGCCGAAGCTGGAATCTTCAACGAGACGAGGAGAAAGGTGAGAGCTCTCTCTCTCTCTCTCTCTCTCTCTCTCTCTCTCTCTCTCTCTTCCCGACGATCACAGCCGAATGAGGGAAAAAAATAAGTACTCGTTGCTCGTTAGCGCGGTCGTCTTTTGCCACCAAATCGCAGAGTCGGCCACCGGCGAATGCAATTCGCGATCTCGTCTCGCTCGTATCGCGACTCACGTGCGCGATTGGGATAGGGAAATCGTATTCTCTTATCGCGCCGCGCCACGCCGCGCTACTCCGCGTTCGCGAGAGAATCTGGCTTCGATTGTTACGTTATCGCGCAACGTTTTTTTCAAATCTCGACGTAATACAGACGTTCGGCGGACGCGTCAGGAAGACGCTCGTGAATCGTCGATTTCACGAAAGCCAGAAAGCTTTTGCGGACGGTCTTGCGGTTCTTCGTTTTCCTTATCTCTCTCTCTTTTGGTCTTTCTCTCCTTGACGTGTCTCCCTGGTGTTAAAACCGAGAGCCCATCATCCGGTACCTAACGATCTGTCAGCGCTGATCGGCGCTCTCTCTCTTTCTCTCTCTCTTTCTCGCACGCGTTATCGTGGGCAGTACACCTTGAATTATCGGCAATTGGCATCCGCAACGTTATTGGCATTTGAACGATCGAGCGGCCGTCGTGCAGAAAATTGTAAACTTCTCCTCCACCTACCTGCCTTTACCTCACTTGTTGCCCATTTTCAGCGCCCCGCGCGAAGCGTACGTAGTGTGTTTACAGTCTCGCGCGCGCACGCGCGTGTCTGCGTGCGTGCGTGCACACGTGCTCTCCCTCCCTCCCTCCTTCCCTCTCTACTCCTCAGATCGCGTCCTTTTCTCTTTTCTACCTCACCACTCTCTCTTTGTCTCCCCGTCCCTCTCGCGTCTCGCGCCGACGAGCAAACCCGTAAATCACCAATCTACCCCCTCCGCTCTCCCCCCGTGCTTCTCTTCTCCTCTTCCCCTCTACCGCGCTCCGATAACCGGCGCGGAGTAAGGAAAGCTCCGTCGAGTTTATCGATCAGACATTAGGTGATCGGCGCGATGTTATTGGCATGACGCGGCTCCGATTACTATGCAAGCCGGGTCTTTCGCCGCCCCCACTCTTTCCCTCCATCTTCTTTTTTTTTTCTCTCCAGACATCCTACATATTCATGCGCGTGCTATGTGTCGATCCGTTCGTCCGTCCGTCCATCCATCCCGTCTATCCATACGTACGTCCGTTAGCCCGTCCATCCGCGCGCGGAACACACGCGCGTGCAGCGGAGCGCGCGCGTGCGAGCGTGTTTTGCGTCGGCGTACGCACACGCGTACACACGACCGTATATACCTTGGACGTACGCGCACAAGCGCGCGAACGTGTACACGTACGCAGCGTCCGATCGCACGTCGTTGTCGCCCTGTCGGTGTCGGAGCACGCAGCGCACGATATACGCCGATGGGGGCCGTGTGGGCACCTTATATCCGGTGACACGCGTGCCCGCGCATCTTTATTAATCGCTCGCCCCGACCACCGTTAGGCCGCGTCGCGTCGCCTTCGGGATCTGTCAGCGTTAGAAATTAATGCGATCGCGCTCATCAAATCGGTCTTCGACATCCTGGCCGATCATCGCGCCTCATCGTCGTCGTCGTCGTCGTCGTCGTCGTCGTCGTCGTTAATTCCGTCGTTAATTAGCGGAACGGCGGCGGAGATGGTTTATCCGTGAGATCGGCTTCGCGCGGTACCATCCTCTCGTACGTACACGGTGCACAAATGCCGCGCGCGACGCCACTGCACCGTGTCGCGGGACCACCTACGACAAATGTGGCAGCCCGCAAATAATACGGAGCGTGTGTTGTACCACCGGCGACAGCGCCGGAGATACAGGCCTCTAACTGCCAACGCGGTATCGTTGTTTAGTGCCTCCGATTACTTCCCTCCCTCCCCTACCGGCGACACGCGTATATATGGGATGTCATCTCGAGAGTGAGAGAAAGAGAGAGGGGGGAGGGGGGGATCGTTAGACATAAATGCACGAGGCGACAACGGGCTGTTTCGAAATGCTGAACGGTGAAAATCGGAGGATCTTGGCTCGAGTGAGTCCTGGAGGCGTAAACGGTTAACGAAATCTAACTTCTTGTTTCGTTTTTTCGTGGCGGAAATCCGATCACCAATAAAAACCAACAATCTATGCGAATAGTCGAGAGTCTTGTCAACGGGACCATATTCTAAATCGAAGAGACCACGGTCCAAGAACGAGAGGGACACTCTGTATATTCTCCGCCGCGGCAGGAGGATACGCTCGTCCTCTCGTAAAATACCGAACCGCCTTCCGTTTGCGGCCCTTAAACGACGGATCGGCGTGTACAGTATCTCACTATAATGGTGCTCGCCGCGGAAGGGCCGATAACGTCGACCTCGTTGGTCGATTTAAGGGACGGTGCGCCGATTGAAAATTATTGGCCGCGCGGGTATACCGGCCGTTTCACGCGTCGTTACTCTCTCCGAAACTTCGATAATCGCACATTTTTCAACTGAAGCAGAAACGTAAATTACATTGCTAATCAAGAATTTATTAAAGATGCGTGGAACATTTCTCAAAACATAAAAAGAAAATTACAGATTATTTTATATTGCATTTGAAAATAGTAGAGAAAATTTGGCAGTGATTTTCTACCTGGATAAAAAGTTATTTCAATAAGAGGCAGACATATGCTCTATAATTAATAATGAAACAAGAAATGATGAGAGACGTAGAAATTTTGTTTTATTATATTTAAGTACTTGAAACTTTGTAGGGACCGTATGTCCGATACATCCACTTAATTTTGATGCTAACATCTTTACAATCCTCCCCCTTTATTCTGAAAACTGTGAAAAATTTATTGCGAAAAATATTACCTCAGCTCGAATCCTCCTGCATTCCGTGCGGGGGTGTCTCAGCAAGTTCGATCACCGAGTCACTTGGCAACATTTATCGCAATAATAATAATGTCAAATGAGCGTCAATTTCATCCGAAGTTAAAACCTCCGCAAGGACGACATCGATCGTACTTAACGAAATCGCGTTGGTGTCGTCCAGGCGCTAAAACGTCCAACATCTCGCATACAAATATATTATTGGGATAATAAAACGTAATAAGCCGTGCCAGGCCGCGGTGACCTTTCGGATCGCCGCGAGGTGGGATAGATCGGGGAAAGATTGGCAGCCGATTGAAATTAAATAGACGCGCGCGCTCGGTGGAAGTGCGTAAGAACTCGGTCTGAACACTGAGGGAAAGGCCCACTTTTCTTCGCGTACGTACAATACGTACATATACATATCACTCTCCCGATGCCCCATCCTCCCTTCTTCCTCGCCACCTCCCTGCGTTCCGCTTCCCCTCGTCTCCCTCTCTCTCTCTCTCTCTCTTTCTTTCTCTCGGTCGGCTCGGTCGAACAATAGCACCTCGGCTGCACGGTGGATGAACTTCTGAGGCTGGAATCGGCTCTGCCCACTCTGTAAATTGCGTTTTTGTAAAAATATTCATAGAGGAGAGAGAGAGAAGAGAGGTCGGGCCGATCTCTAAAGCGGCAGCCTACATCCTGCTGCACGGCTAAATGCAGCGTGGATATATAGGTCTCGATCGCTGATACGCCATTGTACGGAAAAATGGATCATCGAGCGAGATTTCGACACGGCGAACACGGTGGGATGAATAACGTGGAAACTTTACGCACGGAGAGAATATCGTAGCATCGATCACGTAAACACAACTCCTTTTATACTGAGGAAAAGGTTCATAAAAATTTATTCTCGGGATATAAATTTATTTTCACTGAGATAAATCTTTATTCAAATACGAAATCAAACATACATACTTCCTAATAAATAAATCAATAGATAAAAATGAAATATATATTTTTCAGAAATTATGTATCACAGAAAGAAAAATTTTCGCTGTTACAGCTAACTATGGTTTGCTAAGACTGCGTTTGCTGTCGTAACTATAAATTTATCAACTAGAGCAAAACGATTTGCTGTTGCTCCTATATTAAAGTGGCAAAACATGCATGTCTATCAGAATCAAATCGTATAGCAACAGTAAAAATAGTTATTGGAGCTAACCGATATGTCGGTGACACGTACAGAAAAAAAAAAAATTAATATCAAATCAACAATTCATTGTTACATATATGTAAGTAAAAATATGAAATCTTCTTGAAAGAATTTAAACTGACTTGGAATAATCTTAAACTGACACAATTTGCTTACATGAAGAAAATTTTTTTCCTCATGTAAGAAAATTATGTCTGTTTAAGATTATAATTTTTTCCAAGAAGATTTTATATTCTTTCTATGAAACAATGAATTGTTGATTTGATATTAATTTTTTTTTTGTGTGTATACGCGCAGTTTTTAGCTACGACAACTACTTTTTTCTCCGTGATCCTATTATCACAATAAAAAATTTTTATACGTAATAAATATCGAGAAAAACATCGCAAGTAACATTTGCTTGCTAATATTTCGACTTTATTTCGCAGTGCAATTTTTAGTGTAAATTTTTCTACGAATCCCGTCCCGCAAACATATGAGAACTTATGCGCGTTGACCGCGAATGGTTCGCGTTATCGAATCGTTTACGATTTCGTTTCTCTCGTCTCATATTCAGGATGAAAATTTACACAGAGATTTTCTTTTTTTCATCTTTTAATTCAATTTGATAATGAAGCTGGATTCTGCGCCTTCAATTAAAGTTGTTTATCCTTGTTTTGCCATCTTCTTAGTTTCTCTCCTCTTCTCTCTTCCGCGGCCGTGCACTCGGCCCGCGCGGCGGCGGCGGCGGCGGAGGAGAGAGACTTGTTCGTTTTTCTACGGCGATGCTCGATTAATCCGAGACAAGATCGGCCTCTCGTACGATCACGAAACTCATTTGTTTCTCCATACCGTCCGTGCACGCGCGCGCATTAGTAAACTCGTTTCGATCGGGCGCATTTAAACCGCCACCATCATCATCAATCTGGCAATCATCGACTAGTAAAGTTGTTCGGCGATCGGCTCGATCGCGCAAATCGGTTTAGCGCAGGTCGGCACTCGGCGTCCCTCGTCCGCCCGCGTTACGTTGCGAGAGGCATTTAAAAAAATTGGCGCGTAATCGTGGTTGTATACACTTCTCTCGGGCATCCGCCGACCAGGGTTGGCGATGTTGCACCCGTTGTTAAATCTCTCCGAGCGAAACCTCTTTATGCACGTACGTTCGTAACGTTCGCCTCCGATCGATCGTACGTACCGACAAAAGTCTCTCTCTCTCTCTCTCTCTCTCTCTCTCTCGTACGAAGGGCATTACGCACGGATGGGAGGGAAGCGACTCTTCTCTCCTCTCCTCTAGCCGTAGTAGGCGAAGCAACGTAACGAACCGCGAGACAAGATCGGGACCAATAATTGCGCATACATATAAAATGAGGCCGGGCGAGGGGAGCCTCGTCGAAGGAGGAACGGACGTGGTGTGTATGTACCCTGTGTGAAACGCGCGCGTATATGTGCTCGTGAATATTAATGCTAGTAACGATAATAATACTTTAACGAGCGCGGCAAGACGTCTCGCGCGAGACAGGAGGAAACTCGCGATTCCTTTTTCCTCGAAATTCTTGAAATTTTGGCGACGACGGGTTTCGTCGCGTTTCACGCGCGTCACCCTGTATCCTCTCATCGTGCGCCGTCTACATTGTGCCCGTACACGTATACGATCGCGCGTACATATGTATCCGTCTGCGAGAAGGACGAAGGAACCGACGGGTTGGCTAAGCTAAAGCAATAATAAGCCATAAGCGCGGTCTCTGCATAGAATGCCGGGTAATGAGGTGGAGTCGAGAGCGGAGTCTGGCCGCACCCTTACCTTACCTTCCGACGACGCGCTTACACGATCGACCCACCTATCCTCGACGACGACGACGACGACGACGACGACGACGACGACGAAGAAGATGATGAAGATGAAGACCGAGTCTAGCCTCGCTGGCTTTCGCGAAGAGATAGAAATAAATTATTATATTTATGAAAATACACACGTGCTGGGGACGGGCGAGGGGGCGGATAAAGAAAGGAGGGAGGGAGGGAGGAGGAAGCCCTCGAGCGTGGACGGGCTCGTCGGCCGATTCATCCCGCGACTCGGACTTTTGTCCCTCTCTCGTGATCTCCAACGTGGATCGTCCGCACCACGCCTATACGGGTCGGATGGGAAAGAGGAGAAAAAAGAGAAGGGAAAAAAGAACGACAGATGGAGTGATATGATAATTCACGCGACGACGCTCGCGCGTCGCGATGTACCTTGCTCGCGACGTACCTCGAGTGATTTACAAGTGGTACGACGAGCGTGGGCGAATTTGATTGGAAAGCGCGCGAGAGAGCTTCGTTTTTCTTCCCGTTGTCGCCGCGCGCCTGCACGCGACGACGACGACGAGAGATCGCGAGAGAATTAGCGAGACTTATGACTGCGAGAATTAGAATCCGAATTCGTACGCGGAACTCACCTGCGCGGAAATTACGCGGAACCGTTCGCCGCGAGATTTCTCACGACGATTTCTCGCTCGTCCCGCAAAGTTCGGCTCGCGAGGCTCACGAGGCTCATGACGACGCGACGGCGTCGCGTCGTCGCGTATCCCTTCGTGAAGCGGAAATGTTTCTTTCGCGGTTTCGTGACGCGTGTCTGAAGAACAAGGCGCGACTAACGCGCCGCTTTTTCCGGTTGATTCTTCACGGAGGAAATCCGAGACGGACGTTGAAACGTCGGTCTCCCTCTCGCTCTCTTTCCCTTTTCCCTGGCCTCTTTCTGAATCCTTTCGTCTCTCTAGGTTACACGGAAAGTGCGGAAAGCGAGCGCGGGAGAGAGCGGAATGACGAGTCTCTCTCGGATCTCTTCGTCACTTTACGCCCTTCCGAGAGTTTCGAGAGATCGCTTATTCAGATCGCGCGCCTGACGTCGCACACGACGATTACTCGCGACAGGTAAATTTTCCCTCGTGCCGCAAAGGGAAGGTTTTCTTTCGCGCTCGAAGTACGACTCGTCCACGTGGTCGCTATTCGAGTCAGTACGCATTCTCGTCGCGTCACGAGCGAGACGAGTCTGAATGGGGCCAGCATCACCGTGCGCGATGCCTACCTACCACGATGAGCTTGCCCGACGTCTTTGTTCTGGCAAGTGTGGACAATTGTCACGATACAGACATCATTATTAGAGGGGCGACGTCGTCGTAACTTTTCCGAGGCTTCTATGTACGCATCGATCGAACGACTGATTGTGTCGCGTCTCCTGCCTCTCTGTCGATTGGCCGCCCGAATCGCCTCGTCGAATTGGGGGAAAACGGTTTCGAGCGGATCATAACGGACCCCTCCCAGGATTGCGGCGCAGTGTGCCGCATCGACGCCTCCCGCTGCATCCGTACACACAGGTGAAGGCGCGCGTCGGTGTGTGGTGTGTGTATGTGTGTGTGAATGCACGCGTCGGTGGGCGAGGGCGCACACCAGCGCCGAGGGAGATGAGATACATCACGGGACGGGAGACGTATTATTAATGGTGACAGTGGGCGACCCAGGTTGGGCGGGGTACGCGCGCGCGATGCGCGATGCGCGGTCCCACCGAGATGTGGGCCTCGCTCTCCGGCCTTTCTTCCTCTCCTCGCCTCCTCCTCGACCCTCCTCGTTTCTCCTCGCATCGCGTCGTTGCACACGCATCGTACGTCTATCTGCGACGCCGCCGCCTCGCGATTCTTCACGCATTTTATTTCGCATTTCCTGAATGTCGAATTTCAAGAACGACACTTCGGTCGCGACGCGCTTTTTCCTCGAGCGAAGGTCGTCGCTCAAGCGCGAGTTCGATGCTGTACGACCTGTACGAAGAAGACTCTATCGCGAGGAACGTTACGTCGCGTCGCGTCGCGTCGATTCGATACCAAGGCTTTACTGAGAATCCATATGTAATTAAAGCCGGCGATACCAGGTATGGAGAATTAAGCGGGCGCTAACTAACTCCTCGACGAGGATCGATCGGTCGGCTTATATTCTAAATGCCGCGTGCGAGCGGTTTCTCGCTCGATTCTGAAAATGTCACGCGCCAGTCCGCGCGCTCGCGTCTGGCACCGTCCGCAACCATAACGAAATTCCGCAAGTGCCTGCTGTGGGCAGCGAGAACGAGAGAACGAGAGAAAGAAAGCGAGAGAGATGAATGGCGAGGTTTAATCGCCGATCGCCAAGTGAATTACCGACGGGCGCGTGCGTAAATCACCGCGGAATCGTTAATTAGGCGGTAGAACGAACGAGCTTTCTGGAAAATGTCAACGGACGCTGTGGGGACGTCGCCGCCGCGCTGCCGCGAAAACGGGACGCGGTTCTTGCGCGACACTCACGCGAGACTCTCGATTCAGGGGACCTTTCGACACGCGCGCGATTTCGCTCGCCGCGCGATGCACTCTCGCAATTTGTCGCGATGCCCGACTGGCTAATTTATAATCTCCTCGCTAAGATGGAACTGCGTGAGTCGATAGAAATCGCGAAATGGAAAGCCTATTAGCATCGAACGTTCTTACAAAATATCCGCGTTCGCCGTCTACGCGCGCAGTTTAGAGAGACTTACGAATGCCGAGATGATTTCGTCAGCAGTTGTACACCACTTATCACGTACACCTTTATTTTTGTAAACTCGCGATGCTAAAAATCTTTAACAATGCCAGCATATAACAGACATTTTCATAATAATATATAATTTTTCGATGATACCGGCTAGGGTCTATTACGACTATTTAAGAGGGTCGCGCGTTGTTTCTCCAGTGATGTAAGAGGTACACGTATTTTAAAACAAGATATAGTTACACTTTGAAGGAAAATGTAACTAGGTACAGATACTAATGAATAACTACATTCACTCTCATGTATTTTTTAAATAAATGTCACTACATGATAAATATAATATAAATGTTTGTAATACATACATTATTTTAATTTTCTTCATTTTATTGTGCGTTTTAAATATTTTTTTTTTTTTTTACATTTTAAAACTATTATCGAATAACCGATTAAAATTTGTCCCCGGACAAACTTATCGTACTGATGTCGAAGAAGATAAAACTGTGTTATACAATTTAAATATTTCAAAAATTTATTCAAAGATTTTTTATTCCTTAGATTTATCATTCAAGTATTTTAATAATTCTAATAATAAATACTGGTGAAGAGGACTCTTTATTACCCCATTTTAATATTTTCAATATCGTTCTTCTTCAGCGTAGTACCGAAGGGATCTTTTATGTATGTATCTGAAATGTTATTCTAGATAAGATACAAAGTAGAATGTAACTGGTTTCAGTTGTCGTTACTGAATCAAGAAAGATAATTAGTTACATAAGCAGACACGAAATATAGTTGGATACTTAACGTCCTCCCCGACGAGCGACGCACCTAATTCGGCAGCCTGCTTTTGCTCGAAACATCGAAATTAATGAAGTCGTCCGACCGGGCCGCGGCCTAAGCGCAGTAAATTAGAGGTACACGCCAACCATTAGAATACTTAACGAGGACATCACGGTGGGACGCAGCGTGCGCGGGTGTGATGATGAATCACCGCCAGGGATAACTCGCCGCTCGCGCGCGCCCAAGAATATTAAATTAAGTGTACTTATTGTTAGCCGAAAACCTCATTCGTGTCCCCTTTAGCGGGTAGTCCTCTTTCTTTTTCCTTTTCGTGCGAGGCGTCGTTGAAGAGCGTCCGGCGAGGGAGAACATCGTCGGGCGACAAAAGCGTTCTCCTCTTTCGCGAGAATCCTTTCTTTCCTTCCCTTTTCTCTTTCTCTCTGCAGCTCTTCGCTTCCCGCTCGCCGCAGAAGCGTTCTCGAGAGTATCTGAGAACGCTGTCGCGACTGCTTTTATTATGCGGCGCATAGAGCGGAAGGGTTCGGCACGACCAAGTGCAATTTTGACAACGATCGATTTGCGTGCTTTTTTTTTCTTCCTCTTACTCTCCGGCCCTCCCTCTCGCGCGGAGTCCCCTGGGTCAACGTCTCTCTCTTTCTCTTTCTCTCCTCCGGAGAGTTGAAATATACAAAATGAAATATGAAATAATGGTTCGTGCCTTGTGGCTGGCTGAAGGCACGGGCGCACCCATATCTACGCCCCCATGCGCCTATGTACCTTTACAAGACTGTACGCATAACTATAATATACATGTGTGCGTATATATATATATATATATACATATTATCCGTTTACATAAACATATACATATATTATATAAATACAAGTACATGGAAAAAAAACAATTTTATTTGTAGCATCTGGAAATTTAAATAGATAAAAATTAGCTAAAAATTTAGTTAGATACAGATCAGAAAATAATTTTATGTTGGTCCGTCAAAATAATTATGTAGGACGCCCGAGGATGATATTATAATATTGCAAACAGTTTTGACATTCTGCAATCAAATTAAACATCCGATACAATTTTTCAAATGGTTCAGCATAATTCAACTGCTAAGATATTGTATGAATATTATTTAATATTTTTCACAGAAATATTCAGTTAAAGTTACACGTCCATTTTTGACATAATATTCTTGGTGTATCACTTTAATATTCGTGGGATATATTATAAAAGTATTCATACAGTTTTAAAATTTAAAGGAATGAACATTTCTTGAACTATACAATATCACCAAATTATTAGTAATAAATGACATTTAAGTTCTATTTTTTGTGTGGTACAACATTTTATATACTCTATGTTTTGCATAAATTTCATCTCACTTTAGTAAAAAAAATATATTTACATTAATATTTACAGAAATATTATTTAAGAATGTACGTAGAATATTACTTAATAGTAAATAATACTATATACACTTATAAGCTATATGCATATTTCTATATATTTATATATCAAATTTGTGCCGTTGTTCCACGTTTGTGTACGTATACGTGCGCCGCGTACGCCGCGCCGTATATACGCGATATCCGCCTCAATTTTTTCGTTCTTGTCGCAAACATCTTACGTTCGTATTAACCCTTATGCCTCGCTTAATGATATTCCGGCCTACCATGTTGGCATATTGAACGCAACTAAGGCAGATTCCAGGCTTGGTCGTCGGGCCAAGACCCGCCGCCGCCGCTGCCGCCGCCGCCGCCGTCGACGACCAAGCCCACCTGTAAATACGTATATCCGTACGTGTATATACACCGTATATGTGCGACGGGAGGAGAGATCATTTCTGTGCTCGTTTTGCGCTACGTGTATCGGGGCAACGAGAAAGAGAGAGAGAAACAAGATCTATCTCTTTCTCTCTCGCGCGAATCGAATTAAGCGCGTCGTTAGCCAAAGGGATCGACCGACGATTTTATCAAGATTCAGGATATCGAGATGTATACATCGTGGCCTCGCCCCATTATTGTCGAGAAGCGTAATTTATCGTCGATATTTATACGAACACGCGAGATTTCGCGCGTATAATCGTTATATTTAAAGTACAGTGACGACGTTCGTGTTCAATTTTAAATGTCCAATGAATTCATCTTCCAAGACAATGAAATTTCGTGTTTCGACTCGTTTCTAAAGCGTACTCTCTAAATCTCGTAGAGTAAACGATCACTCGAAAAATTGCACAGCATCAAGTTTCACTCTTTTAGAGTGACGTTTCACTCTACAAAATTTAGAGAGTAACTTTAGATTGAACGACTTGTGTTTCAATGCTTGCAACAAACACATTACTCTTTGCTCCATTCTGAGAACACTTGAGCTATCTCTACACACACACAAAAAAAATAAATTCTTAATTCACGTATATTTTTATACTTGAATGCTACTTGTTTTTATTTAAATATCCGATGCTTTCTTCAATTACAAATGTTCACTTGCATCAATAATAAATAGATCTGTGCGAAGTATATTTTATTCTCAAGAGATCGTATTCTTGTTTCTAATATCATAGTGTTTTCGCGACAAGTTCAATCACATGATTTGAAAGCTATTTATTCTTGGATTAAGAATTGCATATTTGAAAGTGCGCTCGACTTATACTCGAAGCTCACTTGTTTCGCGTTTGCGAGCAACAGTGTGCATGACAATCCGATGGATCCCAGTATCAAGCAAGATGATTCACCCTCTATTCGAAAAGAAGTTTTATTACATGTAAAAATAATGCAGCTGGCAAAAGTGAAAATTACCGGTGTTGCGTTTCGTTTCTTCTACCAATAAAACCAGTAGACGATATTAAATAGTCCGAAACGTCATAAAGATTTTCAGGTTTAAAATTACGGACATTTCAACGTTACCGCAAGTTTGTAATAACTTTGCAGAAATAAATTTTTAACTTAGGTAAAAAGTTAATAAATTGAAGTTTATGTATCTCAAAAATAACTAGTTAACGTTAAAAATTAAATTACTTTTTTTTTATTTTTTTGTGTGCAAAAATTTAGAAATATTTTTTAAAATCAAGTTTTTAACGAAAAATGCGATTTGACGAATAATCAGGGATTGTTACATTTATTTTTATTTAACATTGACGCATTTGGCCTAATTCCAGCATATCGATTTGTAAAAAGTCAAAGAGCGAAATATCTGTCGAAAATTTATTATCAAGATATTTTACTCTTACAATCAAAGAGTTGTACTGATATCTGCAATCTTCGACATTTCACTGTAATGCATCTTTTGTGTTTTAATTGTTTATGCGGCACAGGCAGTTCCAGAACGAGATGGTAAGAATAATTCTTTATATACCATGTGTCGCTTTTTACATACTATTTTGCACGTGCTTCGCTCTCTTGGTTTCTCTCATTCTCTCCGTCTCACAGTCTTTACCTGACGTGGCTTTGTTCGGACTTGTCACAGGAAAGAAATGGCGAGGACTGACGCCGCAAGACAGGAGGCCCTACGTCGAGGAGGCCGAGAGGCTCCGGGTGATACACATGCAGGAACATCCGAATTACAAGTACAGGCCGCGGCGTAGGAAGCACGCGAAACGGACACCCGGTGCACCGTCTTCGCCTCCCTCGGCGACCAACACCGTGAGCAACAGGTCCAACCCTACCGGCCCGGCGATTCATCATTCCATGTAAGTCGATACTCCGGCCCGTGCTTTCCGCTTAATGAAGGTACGTGCGAGCTAACCGTCGCGGTTAATTGAGAGATTCCGACGAGATTTAAACGAAGCGCCGACGACGGCGTTATGATCTCGACAACGTTAACATTGTACTCGAGACAATTTAGCCACGTTCTGAACACTCGTCTCTTTTGATAATGAATAAATAAATAAATCGCGTCGCGTGCGATTATAAAGCAGCGACAACGCATCATATAAGTGTGTGCGTAATCGAAATGCGTTTAAGGTCCAAGATGGACAGTTACCAGGGCATGTCTCAGATCCCGTGGGGTGGCCATTCCCCGATCTCATCCCTGTATCATCAACAGCAGCAGCAAAGTATTCAGGAGTACAAATCGGAAAATAATTCGCTCTACGGCAGCCCTTACACGCCCATCATCCACAGTCCGGATATATCTCCGGTGGCCAGTCCCGAGCCCGATGGTAAATTTTTCAAACCGAAAATTGCTCGGATAATTGAGAATAAATTTATTTAACGTTCTCATCTTACGGAAAAATTAAAATGCAAACTGTTACTCAACTGAAACACTCTGTATTTTAATGAGACGATGAGACGATTTTTTATAATGAAATAAACTGAAAATAAAATAACGTAAAAAAAAACGATACGACGCGATTAAAATAATTACGAGCTAATTATACATACAAGTGCGAAATGGAAATGATTTAATCTACCAGGTGACGGCGGTCATCTATCGTCCGCTCAGAATCCGGATCCAGAACGAGACCTGATGGAAGGTACCTCGAAGCAGCACGGAGACATGAGCGATCAGACGAAACGATACACCTTTATGAGCAGTGACAATCAGTTGCACACGGGTCATGCTGGTAACCCTAGCATATCATCGTGTCAGAATTCCGGCGGTTACACGGATACCTTAACGTATAAAAAATCCGTACGTATTCCGCTCATATCTGACATTTCCATGACACGAGTAATAATCAAAGAATATATTTAATTACTTGATCTGTGCCCTCGATCGAATTAAATTAAATTTTGTTCTCTTTTTTATCTAATAAATTAAAATCCGATTTGTAATTTATTTGTAATTAGTCGCGTCACGCCAAGTAATTTTGCGTCAGGCCAGATCGAGAGACACTCTCAGCCAATTATTATACGTTTCTCGTGACTCAGGTGGGCTATTTGAACTTCGAGAGACAGTCCACGAGCATAGCCGCGGTGGGCATAGCGAACGGTATGATGGTGTCGTGCAATAAGCTACGCTCCGGTTTCGACAACGTTGGCTCCGTCACGGGCACGTTTTATCCGCCGGTCGCCTCGCCGCACGATCAATCGCTGCAGCATTACAGTGGCACGCAAACGTCCAAGAGCGCAACCAACTATTCGATGCAGCCTACCGTCGAGAGCAATTACAATCCGGTCCAATGTCCCGGCGGTCGACAGCAGTCCATCGGAATCCGCGGAACCGCCGAAAGTTGTTCCGGTAAGATTTTGTTCTCGCGCTCAATTCAGTGGCTCAGTAGAACTCGCGACTAGCCATGATAATAAAAGATCATGACGTACGAGAGAAAGACACGACAGTGTTATCTTTCACAGAAAAGATACATGAGCGAGAAAAATTATTTGAATAAGCTTAGAGAAATTATTTGAAAATAATTGCTTTTTAAAGCAATTGTTCTCTCCTGAAATGGGAGTACCAAAGAAATAATTGGATATTCTCGAATGTTTATTTACAGTGTAATCATTCAACGAATATAAATTATAGTAGAGTTCTCAATGATAATGCAATTTATTCTCTCGATTAATTTATCCTCATGCAATCTCATTTTTTGCAGGCACAGTGACGCACCGATACCAAATGCCGCATCATCAGGAATACCAAACGGACGCGTCGTCCGGCAGCGGCCAGCAGCAGCACGCGATTCTCGGCGGTCACATTGATCCCGGTATGAGCGCTGAGGATGATCAGCAGCAGACACTCCAGTTGGAAAAGTATTTCAAGTATTCCCATCCGACGAGCGTGGCACACTCGAGCTTGTCCTCGCAAAGTATGTTGGACAGCAACCATAACTACGCCAGCGATTTGCGCTACTACGGAGCACCACCGCAGTCTCAACTGGATATATCGAATTCTCAATGCATCGTCGACGATCAGCAAGGCAACAAGGACGCTCGTTGCCCTAACGTCTCGATCGGTCACGCCATGGAGTACCATCCGGGACTGGAGGTATCCAAGTACGCGGACCATTCAGTGACGCAACAGCATCAGCAGCCGCAGTCACAGCAGCAGCAGCAGCAGGGCATGGAACACGTGCCCAAGACCGACGATGATTTCAGTGTTATACTTGCGGACGTGCGCAAGACTTGCTACAGTAGCTAGTGCTTCTTCTTCTAGTGCACAAAACGATCCACGGGTTTTGAATCGGGCCAACGTGCGAATTTCAGGGACTCTCCTTTCGCTCACGGTCGGGAAGAACAGGACGCTTGTGTGCACATTTTAAATCATCACGCGATTGGTGCTACGCAAAGTATATCAAAGCATTTTTATCTCGTGATAAAAGGTACGTTTTTCTCGTTACTTTTTTTTGGAAACAATATTTCAGTTTAGTCTCCACACGAGTAAAAGATATTCCAGTGCGGAAAATATTTAATTTGCAATTTTATTTTTTGGAACTCTGTCTATGAGTATCCTCTGGGTATAAGCACGATCTCTTATGGATTTCAGTACAACTGAAAATGCATTCATGTGTCGTACAATCAGTCACGTACAATTGTCGCCTGTCAACAAGTTGCGGAAAGCAAAATTGCAATAAAAATATAATACGAACAATGCTAATATGATGGACAAACAACGATAGACTTCTTGATATGATCAAGAATGTCGTCATATTTTGTTACAATGAATATCGTTTTATTGGAATTTTTTACAAGATATTAAACTTCCTGGATCTCCGGTATCTTATCTGCAGTCTGACACAAACACTTTAGGAAAACCGTAATGATAGGCGGCTGGTGGTGCACGGCTAGTGTAGCATTACAATTACAGAGAGAATTGTATACTCACATAGATGTCACATTATTTTGTCATATTAGTTTCATTATCAAAGATAATACAGTAGCAGAGATAATAGCGATATAGTGAGAGATATTAAATTTATATTATCATATTAGAAAACTTTCACATGTCAAGAAATGTTTTGCATCAGTAAGTTTTTTCATATTTACTCCGAGATAGCAGCATTTACTTTTGATGCTACACCACTGTCAGCTTTATCGTCCAAAAGCTTATTTTTAATCGTCACAAACGATGATTTTACATAAACTAGAATGTATGTTTTTGTAAATAAATTTTTCTTTTCTTGTTTATCAGCAGGGTGACATTTCTAGCAATTTGTGCACAAACTGCACGTCAAGTTTCATAGAAATGCGAGTGGTGCAAAATGTCTTCGATGTGTATAGAGAGATGTGTAAAGAATTTTGGGTAAATTATTATTATACTATTATTTTGCTATTATTATATTACCTATTATTAACACTATTATTAATATTATTATTAATGTATCGTACTTAATAGAATCAATTATGAACGAACATTTATCTGCATATATTCTTCAAAGAATATCCTTCCATGAAAAAGTATAACTTGTTCTTGATGCGCTTTACGTTGTTGTGTATATTGTTTCTTTTATCATGTATGTATGTAGCGCATACGCATATGGTATACACGAGGTATGTATGAGACATACATACATATATATTATATTGTAAAATATTATATGTTGTCCATATATAACCACCTTCATTTAAAATAAATTTCTCATTGAGAAATTTGGCACATGATAAAACTATATAACTTTCCGAAAAACGTTGACATCTTCCGCGAAGTAATACATGACGCAAATATATTTTTTAATCACGCACATAAAAACATAAAGACCTTTCAGGATTATCGCTCCATGTCATTAAAGCACACACATGTATGTATATTAATTCTTTTTATTAAATATATATAAAAAATATGTGTATAAGATACAACATTATGTGTAAAGCTGAAATCATACATAGTGTAGTGATACCCATAAATTATATCAAAGGGGGTTGATACAATAGTTAAACATTGAATATTTCTCATTTTCCATTATATAATTATGACGCTTCTTGCGTCAGAAGATCTCAGACAGCTATAGGTAAAGTCTTTTACCAAATAAATATAATATATTTATATTAAACAACAGGCACATGAAGAAAACAAGTATTAAATAAATTATTATAAATATTTCATAATATCCGGTCTATAATAGGATAATCATAAATATCCTCTCTCATTATCTAGAAATTGTTATTGCACATATCGCCCTTTCTAATATCCGTCACAAAGCCACTATTGTAACAAATGATTACTAAAGTCAGTACACCAAAGTAAGATCTCAAAATTAATCTCTCTGAATTTCTCTGCTGATTCTGTACACATATATTCCTACACAAATAATGTATTATTTACGAACTTTTTTTGTTACATATCATGTATTAATCCCCATTGATTTACATATAAATACAATTGAGTTGTACGACGTTTGTGTTTGCTTTACCATTACAATATGGTATATAGTATATACGAGGCTGACGTCGCTCAATGCAATTTATCAATCGTTCGTAGCAGAACCAGGATTTTTATCAAGATAAAGAAATTTAAAGAAATGGATTCTTTTAATAACCTTTCTTACTTGATGTTATATTTAAAATACAACTTCAAATAAGAATATAAAATCCTGTTAACTTGTGCGTGCAACGAAAAAAATAAAATAATTTCAATTTTCTAAATAAAAAAAAAATTATTTCTATTGTAGAATTATATACGTACTTTGTATTTGATATCTATAAAAATCTTGAATTCGATTAATAATAAATTTAATTTTTAAAATAATTTTAATCGCTTATAATCCAGGCTCTGTTCCATAGTTATCATGTGAATGCCTCGATTTATCACTATTTCTGCGTTCGTAGCAATCGAAGGCTAAAAGAATAATAAGTGGCGAGGTCTATTCGGGGAATCGTGCCGAGTATATTCTTTCCGGCACTGTTAACACATTGTATTGTACATTTTCTATTCACAGTATAGTGGCTGCTGACTAAAACGAGACCAGATACTGGTAGATGTTTACCGTAAATATTTCGTGAACATCGGTACATACAAGCGTAAGTATATACGTATGTATTCCCTCGCTTTGAACGATCTCTCTTACTGTAAATACAACGTATATGCGAGAAATTTCAGAGAGCAATGGCTTATACCATTATACGTTAAATGGACAGATTTTGCAGTCTTATTTACGATGATCCGCTAATTATAGCTCTCGTTAAAACGTGCACGTGACATTCGTTACAAATTGCAGATACTTTACGTATTCATAAAAATCGATAATATTCTTATAAAGTCTCACATAGTACTGCAAATCTTACATAAACTGTACAACTTTCGGCTAGTAACACAAATTTATATGTACACGAATTTATATGTCTAATTCATATATGTATCTATTGTTATTTGTGACTCTGCATATATATGTTTTATGTACAATTATAACATATAATGTATACACATACAATGTGTATAAATGGCAGCTTTACAAATCACGTATAAAATTCTCTACGTAAAAATTATCTTGATGTTACTATTCAAGAAATAAAATAGAACATTTCTGTATTTTGAATGGATTATTTGTAACATATAGTCAGGATGACAACTATAATAGTAAAGAGATATAGTAGATAGGTAATAAAAAAAATTCGCAAATATATAACTGGAATGATTTCACTTGTAAATACTATAACGATTGGGAATGTTATAAATTAATTCAATGGAAGTAAACGCATTCTCAAAGTATTTTGGAACATGTACTTGCTAATCACAGGAAATGTTCTATGTATTTCTATCTGTATGTGGATAGTTTTGCGTTCTTTAAATTTCTTCTAGCAGAAAGCCAAACTCTATAAAAGTAGAATTAAGAACAATATTTGTAATAAAATATGTCCAAATATCTTATTACAAATCTTGGAATGTATGGAAAGAAAATTCTGATATAAATTTGGTGAAATGAAAGTTACAAATGTTACAAATATCCACTCAGTAAAATCTACATAATTACGTATATGAATCGTATATTTAATAAGATCTATAAAACCCTAAACAATGTGTTTAAATATTTAGTGATTTTCCCTAGACAAAAGTCAAACCAAAATTTTTTCTATTTTTTTAATACAAACTCTTTTAAAGTGTGTAATCCACTTATTGTTATAAAGTTCTACAGACCTCTCCCAGATAAGTCTAATATTTAATCTTGCAAAAATACTTTTGCTCGATTTGCTTTGGCTTTAATTACAATACACTATAGAGTAAAATGTATAAAGCAAGAAAATTTTATATTCAAATCAATTCAAAAAAGAGAATTGTTAATAAATATATTTTTAGTTCATATTTACTAAAAAAAAATATATATAAATTATCTATATACACAAATTCAAATTAATAAAAAAGTATTAGAAGTTTCAGTTTGAGAATTCTGTTTCATTTTGACTACCTAGAATTAGAAAAATTTTTTCAAGATATTTAATTTGTTTCTAGTATTTTTCATTTTCTTTCTATTGCACTGCAACAACTGCTTATAGCTCATATTCAAAATTTTAATCTATAGTGTCCTTATATGTCATTCATCCCATAGACAGTTCTGTTTCATTTTGGAATAATATGAGAATATAAAACATTTCTTACAGGTTTTTATACCACATCGATAGGTACTTGCTACCTTTTTGCCATCTGACTTTCCTTTGCAAAACTTCAGACCACACGGATACCAGCCGATGCATAATTCGAGAGAGCATGTGCAAGGTGCCCAGAGATTTGACGTGTCAGCACATTTCGAGACCAACAATGACCTTGTATCGTTCATGCCTGATTGTGGCACATTTGTAAAGTTATATACAGCTGCCATGAGTAACTCTTCGGAGGAACCTAGCAATGCCATCAAAATCGATGTTATTAAAATGATTAATATTACTACAGCATAGAATATATTATATAACATTAATTGCATTGCATTCATATCACAGATAATTACCTGGTCTTTGAATCCACTGTTTTATATCATCGTTTCTGGTGTATGTCGATCCAGCTGCTTCCGCGCAAAGCGTGGTAACATGCTTCGAAATTTCCTTGGACTGAGAAACGTCCAGAAATAAGTCCATTGTGTAATTGACATGACCTCTGTCTTCCTCCGCTACGCGTACAGTGCCCGGATTCTTCTGGCGTAGTTTAGACATCGCGTCAGACGATATAAAATCTACTTTGTAAAAATGGTTCACGAAACACATGACTTGATACTGATTTTGCCCACGCTCCTCCTCACCGAGAACTAGAGCTTTTATAACTTGAACTTCCTGCAAGAACCACATTGTTTACAGAAAAAAGAATCGTGAAGAAAAAATCCCTCCCTCTTCCTTTCTCATACGTTTTTACGCATAGAAAATAATTACATTTTTAAAATCGATAAGTTGCGTGACCAGTGTGCCATCGGAACGTTGAAATTCGAGAGTAATCAGATCTTCTGTGACATTAGATGAGATTGTTTCTAGAAGAATATCACCGCCCTGCAAAAAAGTTTTCTCATCAATAATATTAATAATGGGAAAAATTATCTTTAAAGTTCTACTTACCTACTAACATAAAAAAAAAAGAAAACTTTATACTTGTGTCAAATTATGTTTGAGGTTAACTCAAGGAAATATATTTATGATAAATTTTTTATCGTTTTTAACGAATTATAAATGACACTTGAAAATGAAATCGATAATGGATAAGCAAGAGATTACATTTGTTTACCTGATTTTTGACGTTTATGAGCAAGTGTGTGGTGCATACTATGTACAAGCAATGCAACACGATGCAAATCGCGAGAAACTCGTTGTAGAGTCTCTTCATTGTCGCATTGTTGATCACTGTCGACGCTCGCCTCCTCGTCCGAGCCGACGGCGACGAGCAGATATTCGCGTAGAAAAGATAAACTAGATTACTCCATCGAGTATTATAACCTAATGCGTCAAGCTGCCCCGTTCCCTTTTTTTTCCGCTCTCTCACTTCCTTCGTCGGCCTACATTTCTGTCCACCATGTTTCCGGAGCTCGGTACAGTGTAGCCACAATCTCACGTCGAAAGAAAAATTCACTGGTTACTTTTTAAAAAATTGAAACGAAATTCGAATGCCGCGTAGACGTGATGTGGGACGCGCGGTCAATGCGAAACGAAACGATTGCAAACGACTTACTAGACGAAAGATCTGTAGTTTTTATTAATATAAACGAATATTCATGAATGTAATTAATAAAATTTCTAAAAGTCGCAATTTCTAACATTTTAAATCTGGAAATTTTTAATTAAAAATCTAAATTCACCGATCAGATATCAGAATAATTAAATATAATAAATTAATTAATTAAAATGTTCCAAAAATTTTTCAAAGTTTCAATTGCAAAAAAAATTTCTTGAAAATTAATAAAGTACAAAAAAAATTAAATTAAGGACATACGTGAGAAAAAAATTAAAGATGAAAAAAAGCATATTTTTAGGAATACATTTTTTGTTTATTACATTAATCTACATTTCCGCTCGTCGTTTCTTATTCACAATTTTACTATTTCGAGCGCTGCACAAGGCAGACAGTTGATCTTCGCTCAGTCGCGCGGTTGACGAGATTTCCCTCGAGGATTTACTGAGCACGGTACCCTCCCTGAAAGCATGATAATTAAAATAAATGTGAAAAAATGCACGGAGAAAAAAATACTCACGAAAATTGCAGTTGCAACGCCGACAAGATCGATGGTACCTGCGGCAACTGCACAGGCTTCAGGTCGTATACCTTTAAATGGGCATAAACGGGAATCTGCGAACGGAGAACGTAATGTAGTAAAATTATCGATAACAAAATTACAAAAGACTCTGGGAAATAAAATTGAAATATCTTGTTTAACTTCTTCCTGCAGTAAATGCATGCTGTTGGATCTTACATGTAGCAGGGACGTGTCCAGAATTGTAGATGGTACGCAGCTTGTTGGCAGATCAGGAAGTTGACAATGATGACCGAGTATCGGGGATTGCAATTTTCTACCTAAGTCAAATTCATCGAATTCATCCTTAGACTCCGAATGACTTCTAGAAGAAGTTGAAAGATCTGAAATCTCATGGCGTTCTGCCTCTTCCCCATTAGAAATGCCTACGATGGTAATACACGTAATAAAACATTTGCAAAACGGTCATATATGAGGCGCTTTGGATTTTCGAAAATAAAGTTGTTTACCAGAATATGACATAGTATAAATTACCGAAGTATTAAAAATTGTGTGTACTTGTACTTTTCCAACAGCTGGCTTACGATCTGAACTTGCGCCATGGAACCCGATGTTTGATCGATAATGCTCTGTTGTCTTTTTGATATGCGTTACGTAGAATGTATATTTCTACATAAAAATAAAAAAATCTAGAATTATTTATTTTGTCCACAGAAACACGAATTATTTAAGATTAATTATCAAGATCAATTATCGACCTAAGAAACGTTAAAAGATAATTCAAGGTGAATCGCTAATTCGATGAAAATTTTGATCAAACATTTCGTATTATCTCTGTTAATGTGTGCTAATGATTTGTTAAGCCACACATGTAGTGTGCTCAATTTGCTATCGATATCAATATCGTGGTAATGAATTGCACAAATTACGATTAAACCAAAATTTATTGAAGCTCAACACTTCTATAATATTGACGAATTGAATTAGTAGCTCTTTTTTGCCTGTTTTGAATATTAAGAATAAAAAAATTATTGTATACTTTTTGTATGTTGGAAGGAAATGCTGGAAATTAATGGTAACTTGTAAACAGTTCGATCTATTAGTCT
The DNA here is from genome assembly GCF_016802725.1 of Solenopsis invicta. NCBI lineage: Eukaryota > Metazoa > Arthropoda > Insecta > Hymenoptera > Formicidae > Solenopsis > Solenopsis invicta. The sequence goes on from NC_052665.1 coordinate 5,707,516, forward strand.
ATTAAAGAAAAAGAAATGGGAAGAATCGTAGTGATTAACAATCAACAGTTTTAATAAATTTAATTATCGTATTCAATTTAATACATCAAAATACAAAAATATTTCTCCCGTTTGAAAGTCGCCGATGTATTCCTGCGTGATAATTTTAACATTGCAACAACGTATTCTTTCGGCGCGTTGACACCAGTTGATATAATACATCGAGTAAATCTATGTCGTTTATAGATTATTTTAATCCATGTACTGTTTTATGAAGTTATCATAGTGATATGCGACACTGGTGTAGACGTCAGGTACACCCACGGCGCAAGGCAAAACCCAGGAAGTAATACCGTGCTGTACGCCACCGCAGATGAACGGGCCACCGCTATCACCCTGAAAATACAGATAGTTTTCGTTAACTTTCCGTTTAACTATCAAATTTTGTCAACAACTGATGGATCAATCGTCTCTATCAGAATGAATTGTCTCTACACATTTACACAATGTACGTCGCTCACCTGGCAAGCACCAATTCCACGTTGATTCATCGCGCACAAGTGGCTGTCGGTCAAAGGCATACTCTGGTGGATTTGCTGGCATTGGTCCTTGTCGACGGTAGCCTGATTCATCTTGAGAAGGGAATTCGCGAGTGGTCCGTTTGCGCTGATCTTACCCCATCCGGATAATTGACAGGCCTGTCCGACTTGCGGCGGAGAGGTGGCCAGGTCGATCGGTTATACCTTGTTGCTATATTGAATTGGCTTTTGTAGCTGAAATATAAAAAACAAATGATTTAAGCATTTTAATAAAAAGAAGCAAAATGAGCGAACAAAAAGAGAGATGTTGGGAAAAATTAGAAAGAAATTATGAGCTGGATTTTTCGAGGTAAATTGTTCTGTAATAAGATTTACCTTGATCACCGCTACGTCATTTGTCCAAGCGTCTTCCCTCTGGCCGGAGTATTGCGGATGAACGTAAACTTCCGACACATCATAAAGTTCTCCACCGTTGACTGAGATAGTGCCGACAGCAACCTGCACGTTGCTGTAGGGTGGATACGCAATGCCTTGCACGCAATGTGCAGCAGTCAAGATTGTCGTCGGAGCAATGATGGAGCAGCCGCAAATGTGATTGCCATTCACTCTCAGGGAAGCTTGATGAGGGAATTCGCCTAGTGCGGCGGGCTGACCACCAACGATCGCCTCAGGTTCCTCAGCAAACGTCTCTACAAATCAATGAATTCGCGTGTCTTATAGAATAATCGAATAATCGATATATATTACTAATGATTGATGAGCAAAATGTTCATCGGAGTTAACGAAATGTTAACGAAAGAATATTTTATCACTATACTATGTGTGCCTTTACTTACGCTGCGCAAGAACGCCGACCACCAAGAAAATGAATGGCAGCATGATCGATAATTAATTCAATCCCGATCAAATGTGAAACTGGGAATGAGAACAACAATTCTCATTCCCTTTTTATAGCGAATTTATGTCTGATAATTTGACCTCGGCGTACAGCTGTTTACATTTCTTACAGTAAATAAACGCAATGACGCATCTTGTATTTTGATGAGATATAAGATACAGCGAAATCAAATATTGCAAATATAATTACGTGGCATAAGTTAAATAAGAAAGAACGATACAATAGATATAATGAAATGATTACACATACAAATTGTATCTTTTCATTGGAACTGATCGTTCATCTGAGCAAAAGTAAGATATCGGTAAGAATAAAGTCGTCGGAGAGTAAATACAAAGTTTCATTGCTTGACGTATTTAACAATTAAGTTGATTAAAATTCAAATTTGTTATTATATAATATAAACAATATTAATTATAAATAAATATCTAAAATAATAGAAATAACTTTTATTATGAAGAATATATAAATTTTTTATATTAATTTTGAAATTTCTTTCTTAAAATATATATGAAATGCGTTCCTAACACATTTTATAGAAATCTTTAAAATATCTTGAAGATTATAGTCTTCAGCTATTTATTTCTAACAAAGCATTTAAAGAATATTCTTGGATTAAACTTTTGGTTGAAAGTTTCGGATAGGATACAAACTTTTAATACAAACTTTTCCGGACTTTTACAAATAGTTCTGAAATTGTGCCCATTCTAAATCAAATCAAATTTGTAACTCTTTCTGCCGGTGCATCAACTCCAAGTTTTATATCCAAATGAATCCTAAACAGTTATTCAATTCTTTTTAATCCAGGAGTTCAATCTGAATGAACCCAAAACTTATTCTGATAATTTTTTCAATTTTTCTTAATCCGTGAGTCTAATACAAACAAATCCGAGGCTCGTCCGAACAAGATTTTCAATCCTTAATCCACGCTGTTCTCGAATTTTAATCGGAATGAATATCCGGTAACAATCCGGTAACAATCCAAAAAAAACTTTCTAACTATATATTTTTCTTTTTTTTTCTTCTATCCTCTTGAATCCGTTTTTATCCAAAATTTATATCCAAATTTTTCCAACACTTTCATCAGGGTTGTCAATGAGATGAAATAAGATGAAACTATAAGGCTAATAGCTGATTATATCGGACCGGATAATCTTTAAATTTTCAAAGAACACTTGTACTGAGTTGACTATTATACGTTGCAATTTATTGTATTAAAAAACGTAAAAAGGTGGTAATAATTCAAGGTAAATTTAATGAACATTTTAAATATTTTAGACTGTTCTTATTGTTAATCTGCTGACAATTTCTTAAGCTAAATATACACAAAATAAGCACATGATTTCGAACTTTGTAAAGCACAAATTATAACAAATATTAATTATTATTAATAAATCGGTAATGATGTATGCTTAATTTGCATTGATACATCATGGTAATGAATATTACCCAATTAGACAAGAATTTATTAAATTTATTTATTATTATATATCTTGATTTTCTATTTCTGAAAATTATTAATTATTTTAATTCTGTTTTAGTTTTGCACTATGAAGTTATAATGGTATGCGACATCGGTGTAGACGTCAGGTACACCCTGTGCGCAAGGAGCAACCCAGGAAGTAATACCGCACTGTACGCCACCGCAGATGAACGGGCCACCGCTGTCACCCTGAAAATACAGATAATTTTCGTTAACTTTCCGTTTAACTATCGTGTCAACAACTAATGGATCAATCGTCTCTATCAGAATGAATTGTCTCCATAGATTTACACAATGTACGTCGCTCACCTGGCAAGCACCAATTCCACGTTGATTCACCGCGCACAAGTGGCTGCCAGTCAAAGGCATATTACGGTGGATTTGCTGGCATTGGTTCCTGTCGACGATACCCTGATACATCTTGAGAAGGGAATCCGCGAGTGGTCCATTCGCTCTGGTCATACCCCATCCGGATAATTGACATTGCTGTCCGGCGCGCGGCGTAGAGCGTGCCAGGCCGATCGGTTGTACGTACTGGTTGTATTGGATTGGCCTTTTGAGCTGAAATATAAAAAATGGATGATTTAAACATTTTAATGAAACGTAGCAAAATAAGCAAATAAAAAGTTAGATGTTGGGAAAAATTAGAAAAGAATTATAAGTTGGATTCTCGAGTAGCTCGCGATGGCAAATTGTCCTGTAATAAGATTTACCGTCATCACCGCGACGTCATTTTTCCAAGAGTCTCGACTGCTGTCGGAGTATTGCGGATGAACGACAACGTTTAGTACATCATAAAGTGTTCCACCGGTTCTTGAGATGGTGCCAACAGCAACCTTCACGTTGCTGTAGGGTGGATACGCAATGCCGTGCACGCAATGTGCAGCAGTCAAGATTTTCGTCGGACCAATGATGGAACAGCCGCAAATGTGATTGCCATTCACCCTGAGGGAACATTGATGAGGGAATTCGCCTGGTGTGGCGGGCTGACCACCAACGATCGCCTCGGGTTCCTCAGCGAACGTCTCTGCAAATCAATGAATTCACGTTTCTCATCGAATAATTGGACGATCGGTATATATTACTAATGACTGATGAGCAAAATGTTCATCGGAGTTAACGAAATGTTAACGAAAGAATATTTTATCACTATACTATGTGTGCCTTTACTTACGCTGCGCAAGAACACCGACCACCAAGAAAATGAACGGCAGCATGATCGGTAATTAATTCAGTCTCGATCAAAAGTGAAACTGGTAATGAGAACAACAATTCTCATTCCCTTTTTATAGCGGATTTACATCTGCAATTTGACCTTGGCGTATGTACAGCTGGCATTTCTTATGGTAAAGAAACACAATGACGCATCTTGCATTTTGATGAGATATAAAATACGGCGAAATCAAATGTTGCATGTATAATTACGTGGCATAAGTTAAAGAAAAAAGAACGGTAAAACAGATGTAATAAAATAATTAAACATACAAATTGTATCTCTTCATTATTATTGTGAAGCTGATCGTTCATCTGAGCAAAAGTAAAGATATCGGTAAGAATAAAGTCGTCGGAAAGTAAATACAAAATGTCATTGCTTGACGTATTTAACATTTAAGTTAATTAAAGTTAAAATTTATTTTTATATAATATAAACAATATTAATTATAAATAAATATCTAAAATAATAGAAATAACTTTTATTATGAAAAATATAAATTCAAACAGATTTTATTTTTTGTCATTGTTCTTTGAAAAAACGCTTTCTAATTTGTATTTTTCTTGTACAAATTTCAAAATTTCTTGAAAAATAATTTATAATAAAACTATAAATTGCGAACTAAATTGATATATTATTCTATTATTTGTATTTTATTATATAAAATAATTAAGGAAAATTCTTTAAAAGCAAAAAAAATAAAAAACATCTCTCAGTATTTTGATAAGATTATTTCTTTAAAAGTACGTTTTTAAGATTATTTTTAATATAGTCGTTAATAATAAATATTTAGATATTTTATTTTTAATTAGGCCCAATTTTTCATTATCTAGTTAATCCATTAACACCCCGCGACCAAAACGTAACACGCCTTTCCTACATCTTCCGTTATGGTCGAATTTTGCCAATAAATCCTAAGGGTAAAAAGGATTAAATTTTCCGATTTTCTATCCATTTCTGACTTCCAGCCTTTCCTAGAGGCCGCACAAAGTTATCAATGAGGTAAAAATAAGAAAAAAGTATTTTAGTGACCTAAACGTGACAGCCTGCTGGTCCAGCTAGACTATCTTATCAATTGTCGAAGTGAATATGTTACTATGAGTTAAAAGACTTGATCTTTTGGATTTCTTATTCATTTTTCAACATTTTGAAAATTCTCCTCTTTTTACCTCTTTTTGACCCCCTTATACCCTCTAAAGGTGGGTGAAAGTATAAAATGAATAGGAAATCCGAAAGATCAAGTCTTTTTACCCCTAGTAACATATTTACTTCGAGAACTGATCAAATACTCTAGCTGATGGAGCAGGTTGTTTTGGTCGCTAAAATACCTTTTTCTCATTTTCACCCCATTAATGGTCCTGTGCGCCCTCTGAAAAGGGTTAAAAGTCAGAAATAGATAGAAAATCGAAAAATTTAACTCTTTTTACCTTTGGTTGCATGGACGTTAATGGTTAAGTTATGGTTAAACTTAACTTGAAGTTTTACCCAATAAGCTTCATTTATGGCATCATCATGGCCCATTGAATAAAACATCAGGTGAAATTTATCCATCAGTTAATCAGATAATGAAAAATTGAGTCTCAATGTACTAAACAAATAATTTATCTTACATTATTTTCTTTAAAATTAGGTAGCAGATAGATTAAAAATACAATTAATAACAATTGTACGATTTAATTTTTATTTTACTTTTAAAATTTCTTTCTTAAAATATATATAAAATTCATCCCTATTAACACATTTTATAGAAATCTTTAAAATATCTTGAAGACTATATGGTCTTCAGCTATTTATTCCTAGCAAAGCATTCAAAGGATATTCTTGGATTAAATTGTTAATGAGATGAAATAAAATGGAACTCTAAAGCTAATAGCTGCTATATCTGATCCGAATGATTTTTAAACTTCCAAAAAATACGCTTGTACTGACAAGGGAACTGTCACGGATGTCCGGCATCGATTTGATTCTCCTTCAAATATGTTGTTAAACAAGAAAATCTAAGAAACCCGTGTTTTTTTATATTGGCGGAATCTTATGTTTAGAGAAAATACCCTTTGAAAAAAAATGGTATTTTTTTCGGAGCAAATATCGTTGAAAGTAAGAGACAAGAAGAAAAGAGACAAAAAAAGTTTTTAAATAAAGGTTGTAAGGTTTAAAGGTTGTAAGGTTTAAAGGTACTTTAAAGTTATAAAAAAAAACCATTTGCTTTGCTTTGTTTAACAAAACACTCCCACCACCCAAAATTTTTTTTAATTTTTCAAATTTTTTTACAACCGAATTAAAGGTTATTTTTTCCAAATTCAACCATGTATAATAAAATTTGAAAAATTTGAAAAAAATCTTTAAGTGGTGGGGATATTTTGTTAAACAAAATAAAAAAATTTTTTCTCTACAACTTTAAAGTACTCTTTAAACCGTACAACTTTTGTTAAAAAAATTTTTTTCTGTCTTTTTTACTTTCGACGATATTTGCCCCGAAAGAGAAATACCGTTTTGTTTTTCAAAGTGTTTCACTCCCTAAACATGAGATTCCGCCAATATAAAAAAATACAGGTTTCTTAGATTTTCATGTTTAACAAGATATTTCAAGGAGAATAAGATCGGCGCCGGACACCCGTGACAGTTTTCTTGTGAGTTTATTATTATATGTTGCAATTTATTGTATTAAAAAACGTAAAAAGGTGATAATAATTTAAGGTAAATTTAATGAACACTTTAAATATTTTAGACTGTTCTTTTTATTAATCTGCTGATGATTTCTTAAGCTAAATATACACGAAATAAGCACATAATTCCGAAATTTGCGAGAACACACAAAACACATTATAATAAATAATAATTATTATTAATAAATTGGTAATGATGTAGTTTAATCTGTATTGATATCACGGTAATGAATATTACACAATTAGACAAGAATTTATTAAACTTATTTATTATTATATATTTAGATTTTCTATTTCTGGAAAGTATTAATTATCTTGTACAATACTCTTTCATCTTAAGGCTGTATTGGAAATAAATAATAATTTGCATTATATTATCTGTCCTGAAAGATTGGAAAGACTTTATACCAATATATTAATCAAGAATCAACAACACCATTAGATGTAACTAAAACTGTTTTATTTATTTATTTATATTATAAGTACAGAAGTATATTCTTCTTTTTCAAAAACGTAACCAACGCATCGTATTCTTTCGACGCGTTGACATCCATTGTTTCCATTGACAATACCATCAAATAGATTTATTCTAAATATTGTTCAATAAAGTCGTAATGATAAGCGACACTGGTGTAGGCATCAGGCTCACCCTTTGCGCAAGGAAGAACCCAGGAAGTAATACCGCACTGTACGCCACCGCAGATGAGCGGACCACCGCTGTCACCCTAAAAATACGAACATTTTTGTTAACTTCTGATTGACTAAAGAATCTCTTCAATAATCGATGAACTAATTATCAGGCTACTAGTACTATTCGATAGAAAATGTTACTCACGGAACAAGCGCCAATTCCGTAGCGGTTATACGCGCACACGTGACTGCCAGTTAAAGGCATATTATGACGTTGCTTGCATTTTTCCTGATTGTATATGACCTGGAACATCTTTTGGAGAATGCGCGGAAGCGGTCCGTTCGTGCTGATCTGACCCCATCCGGACAATTGACATTGGGTTCCGTCAGCGGGTCGGGTCTTGGCCAGGGCAATCGGTTTTTGATACTGGTTGTACTTAATCGCCGATTTGAGCTGAAACGAATGAAACAGATGAAACAAGCTGTTTAAATAAAAAAGGAGTGAAAATAGATGAACAAGAAGGATATATGATATTAGAAAAAATTAGAAAGAAATAAGCTGACGTTTTTTGAGATTTTGAAATTGTAAAGACAAATCGTAGTGGCGAATCCAACGTTGACTTACCGTGATCACTGCAACATCATTCACCCAAGCATCTTCCACTCTGTCGGAATAATACGGATGCACGTGAACGCTCTTCACATCGTGGGTCTCTCCTCCCGTATATCTATCGATGGTGCCGGTCACAACCTTGAAGTTACTATAAGGATATTCTGCGATACCATCCACGCAATGAGCGGCAGTCAAGATTGTCTTCGGGCCGATGATGGAGCAGCCACAAATGTGTGAGCCTCGCAATCTCAAGGAACCTTGATGCGGAAATTCGCCTGGTGCGGCATCTTGGCCACCGACGATCTTCTCGGGTTCCTCAGCAAACGTCTCTGTAAATTAATCAATACACGTTTCTTGCAGAATAAAAATGAATAATGTATCATTAATTGATGAACAAAATATTCGTCGCAGGCAAAAGTAATGAAAGAACATTTTATCATTATACTCCGAGACTGTACATAATTTATTTATAAAAGGTTTACAAAATATTTATATTTATTTAAATATTTTATAAATATTTATGTAATTTTAAAATGAACACATCATAAAGGTTTATTGTATCACATAAAAATATTTACAAGACATAAAATATTATAAATATTAATTTTTTTAATTATCATAAATATTGTATAATACTTTTAAAAAATAAACAGCAATAAATATTTATGAATATTTATCATAATAATTGTATGCCGTCTCAGACAATATGCCTTCACTTACGTTGTGCAAGAACGCCGACCACTAAGAAAATGAATGGTAGCATGGTTAATGAGTAACTCAAACCAGATAAAAAAAAAATATGAGTTGATACGACGTCCACTCCCTTTTTATAGTGGATTCATATTTGTGATTCAATTTCGGCGAACAGCTGGTTACATTTTTTATTGCAAATACGATGACGTTCTTATTTTGCATTTTAATAAGGTAGATATTGCAACATAAAAGATTACAGACTTAATTACATTGCGATTTTATTGTAGTTTAAATGAAGATACACGTACGTCAAGTTTTTCTATTTACTTTCCGATATCTTGCGTTTTGCTTGAATGAACAAGCTCTTGATAATAATAATGAAGAGATACACGGTAATAATTAAATATACAAAGCGTATCTCCCATCATTATTCGTTTATGCGAGTAAAACGTACAACATTAGAAGAACTTAACAAATTAATATTATAACTATTAGTAATTTATAATACACGCTTAAACGATTAACAGACAAATATTTAGAAAAAAAGAGAAATTCTAATATGAAAAATGTAAATTCAAACATATGTTTTTATCTTTTGCCATTATTTTTTTAAGAAACAAATATACGATTTCTACTTAGTATATTCTTGTATAAATTTAAAAAATATTTTGTAATAAAAATTAATTTATAGTAGAAATATATAAATTGTGTGCGAATTTCTAGCAAAATATATGTATAACAGACAACAAATAATAAGAGAAAGAGGAACTAAATGCAGCTCACTACTGCATCATATGCTTAAATAAACAAGAAACAATAAAAAAAACAATTTTATTTATAAAAAAACATAATATCTCTCTCTTTCTTTGTTAAAAAATATAGATTTTTTTCTTGATTATCATTAATTAAACGAGTTCTTGGAATCGCGTAACATCTTTTTTGATACATCTCACTTGGCAAATTCAAAGCCGCGGCTGTGTAAATATAAATACCTTTGACTTCGAGGAATCAAAGTAACAACTGGAAATATAAAAAGTGATACATATATTTATGACGTTAACAAAGAAATTTTAATTTTAGATATTATATTTGTATTGCAGTACATTATTTGAAGATATATATATATTTATATATAATTTTTTAAACATTACCCTAACACAGTATATGATATTGTACGAATATTCCAAAACGTTGTTAAGGTATACATACGAAAAAGGTTAAAAAGAAGGTTTGAAACCTCGAGATTCTCATCATATTTTAAAATACAGTTATGGGTGATTAAATCTTTAAATTATTTTTGAAGCGTTCTAATCATAATATGCGAGCGCAATGCGCAGGCGCGCGTTAGCAGGCGGAGCAACTTTCGGGCCTAAAATGTTGCAATAGAGGAAGTCCTAAAAGTTTCGCCTGAAGTTAGGCGTTTCCGGTCGATAGTCCCTAGACTATCGATAGCTGGCCGATCGATTAAAGGGTGCGTATCATATGCGCACACGTCGCGTTGCGTAGCTGTCATCGCAGTCGGTTTACGACAGGTGCTCTAGGAAGTTGTTAAGATGTTTGGTAAGTGTGATAATTTACATAGCCAGAATTATGTATTTTCAAAGACATCAGTCTAATTGTGATTAGACGACGATACGTCAATACGTTTTTATTAATTTTTTTTTCTTTTATCAGGCTGTTGTTGGTGTTGCGCTGCGTTACGGCCGAGATACAAGAGGCTCGTTGACAATATCTTTCCGGTCAATCCCCAGGTGAGATCTCCTGTTTTTTACTCTCTTCTTCATTTTTCCTCATTTCGATATACAGTTTGTTTCTGCTTGGCACGTTTTATAGCTTTAGTCGCGAGCAAATCAATACTGAAACGCTGTCCTTGACAACCGGAAGAGACCAAAATGATTGTTCTATTTATGGCTGAACCTATGATATTTGCGGCGAATGAGAAAAATCGAATTGACACGTGTTTCTCGCACGCGACAGTCTATTAATGTGCTTTTCTACTCCTCAGGATGGCTTAATCAAGAACAATATGGAGAAACTGACATTCTATTCATTGAGCAGTCCTGAGAAATTGGATAGGATTGGAGAATACTTGTTTCAGCGGGCTTCCAGAGATATTTACAGGTAATGTAAAAAAAGTGTGATATAATAACATCTTTCCTTGTAAAATACACAAATAATCGCATTGCAACAATGATTATATAAATAATTATACGCTACTCTGCTATACATGAGAATTAAAAAAATTAATTCTGATGACTGCTGCAAATATGACTGGCAATAATTTAGTACATATATACGTAACATGCTTATGCATTCATAGCATTGTAAAAAACAACAAGAATCCTATCTAATAAGAATCCTAATAGGAGACGAAATGGCTTTGTCGTGATTGCCATGGAGGCAATGGACCAACTCCTCGTGGCCTGTCATGCACAAACTCTGAATTTATTTGTTGAGAGCTTCTTGAAAATGGTACAAAAGCTGCTGGAATCCACGGATCCTCAGTTACAAATTCTCGCGACACAGTCTGTAAGTGACTAATTGGAAGGATTAACGTTACTTTCGCCGATTCTATCTGATCGATGTATCGACTTTCAGTTTGTCAGATTTGCCAACATCGAGGAAGACACACCCTCCTATCACACTCGTTACGATTTCTTCGTGTCGAAATATTCGGCGATGTGCCACTCCAGTAACGACGATCCTACTACACGCAAGCAAATTAGGCTTGCTGGAATTCAAGGATTGCAGGTATGACAATGCTGTTGAGTATTATATACTGAATTATGATTTACACATTGAAATTTGCATCTATATATTTAAATACATCTTTATAGGGTGTTGTAAGAAAAACTTTGTCTGACGATTTGGTTGAGAATATTTGGGAACCTGTACATATGGACAAGATAGTACCATCATTGTTGTACAATATGCAAAATTCAAGGTAATTTTAGAAGAAACGAATGTTATGGAACGTGCGCAAATTGACACCAAGTTTGTATGTTCAGATATGCTGATAAAGAAGACGCGACACCAGACAGTCCAACCGAAGAACGATCAGATCCGCCGCAATTTGCGGAAACTTGTATGCGAGAATTAATCGGGCGCGCATCATTTGGTCATATTAGATGCGTTATAAGACCTGTATTGAGGTATGAGGCAAATTTCCTTAGAAATTAATTTATATATTCGTGCAAAAAGTATTTGAATAATCTCTATTGCAGGCATCTAGACAACCACCAATTATGGGTCCCTAACTACTTCGCAATTCATACTTTCAGGATAATTATGTTTTCTATCCAGGTACATGTAAATCGAATAATATTTGACACATTGAATAATTAATATTATCTTAATGTACATTTTAGTCACAATATTCCTACACTGTAGTGGAAGCTTTAATGACGCATCTCGATGATCATTCAAAGTCATCTCCTAAGATTCGTACTAGTATTGCAGATACTTTATCTAAGATTATATCAATAGCTGCAGGTGAAAGTGTTGGTAAGTAGATATAGAAAAGTTAAATAGATCTAGGATAAATTTTATTGTTTATAAGCTTACATAGATAAATTATTAAACGTATAACGAAAGTCAAATTCTGATGTCTTTTAATGATATATACTCTTTTGTTCTTCCTAGGACCATCTGTATTGGAGATTATAAATTCGTTATTGTCTCACCTACGAGTTAGTGTAACGAGAAACCAATCGTCAAGTAGTGATGAGCAATTATATCAAGAGGCTCTCATAAATGCTCTTGGAGAATTTGCGAATCATCTTCCGGATTACCAGAAAATTGAAATTATGATGTTCATTATGAGTAAAGTTCCGTACAGTCAACCAGATCGTATTGTATCAGTCGGCAAAGGAGACGTATTGCTTCAGAGCATACTTTTAAAGTCGCTTTTAAAGGTAAATCGTTTATTGTTTTATTATTAAAATTATAAATATAAGATATGGGTTTAATTATTTTGTTTATATACAGGTTGGTACCAAGTACCAAACTATCCACTTGAACACGACGTTCCCACCCAGTTTCTTGGACCCATTACTGAGAATGTCACTGGCAGCAGATGCTGAAATGAGGCTTCTTGTACAGAAGATATTCCATACTTTAATTGACAGACGTCGAAATATTACGAAACTCGCTAAACCAACGTACGTTTATTTCTTAATTAACAATTTTTCTTAATCAATAGATATTTTATTAATACATATTTTTCTTTCTTTTTTTGTACAATTTTTGAAAAGTTTTTTTTCTCTTTTAGCGTCAACGTAGTAGAACTCGATCTTGCTATTGAAAAAGCATCCAGACCTGATGTTATTTTCATTCGGAAGCACGGCCCTGAAATCTATTTAGCCTTGTATGAATCACTAGAACTGTCTAGTAACACAGTAGAAAACGTGGAATCTATATATACCACATTGGCGTTACTTGCCATTGAATTGGCTTCCGAGGAAACAGTATTAGAGTTACTGAGATTGGTATTGAGTCTGCAAGACTTGGCATTGACGAGTAGTCAAATTAGTCTTCCACTTAAGTTTAACTTACACGCAATAGTGATCAGCCTATTAGTCTTAATATCGTACGTTTGTAATATTACTGCTCTTATGGATTACGCGACAAAGGTAGGTAGTTTGAAATTGTAAATTTATTTATCTATTTATTTTATACTAAAGTTATGACATACTGTTAAAAATAAAATGTGCAATGAACACTAAGGTTATAGAAGAACGTCGAAACGATAGTCCGCATTTGCTACCGGATTTACAATCTCAATATGACACTGGTCTAACATCCAGGTTAGCGCCAGCTCTTTTAGTCGATCAAACTGTTGTTAGCGAATGCCTAAAAGGAGCTGGCCTTGACAGTGGAAAGTTACAGCAAGGTTCGGGTTACAGTGGCAATTCTTTACAACACAGGTAATTGCTTACTAAATATAGTAAGCGATAATCAGCTACGCACATTAAGCATTAGAAAATTATTCGTTTTATAAAATAAAATAAAATTTTCTTTACTAGGCACTCATGGGTTGATGCTGGCAGAAATTCGCTAGCCGACATTAATTCTGGAGGTGCAGAATTGGACAGTGGAGGTTCATCACCCGGTGTACAAAAGGTATGACTTCCATTTACTTTAATTTGTACTAAATTAGTAGAAATCTATGATTATTTAATACGACTATTATCGTCTATTATTTTTCTTAATCTCCTGGATTATTATTGTACAATTTTACATATCTTCTTATTCGTAATCAATATTTTTCAGAAATTACCTGGAGAAGAATTAACATTTGAAAGTATGAAAAGAATTTTGACAGAGAACAATAATAATCAAGTTGTAGAAGAAGAGAAGCGAATGCAACTCTCTCAGTTCTTTAGAAATGCACCATTCCAAGATTTAGTGTCAAAAACACAACCAAAGGTTAGTTAATTAACATATATAATATTAACAATTATCACAATTAATACAGTTTTCTAATCTTTTCTTTTCTATTCGTAGCACGATGTTTTGCAGAGTAAGTTATCAGAGATATTTAATACATTATCTGTTGATCCGCGCAACACGGTTCCGACAACCGGACCACAGACGGATACTAAACCAAGTCAAACTCCAGCTTACGAAATTCATTTTCCAGAGCTGTTTGTTTATTAAGCTGCTAATATATTGTTGCATTAATATTAACGTAGTGTGTTGCATTATATTAAATATTCTAAGTGTTACCAGGTATGAACAGTAGCTCATATATTTTAAAATTGACTTATGTATTGTACATAATAGAGAAAATATTTTTGTTTCTTATTATTAGATATAATTTTTTATTAAGGTTGATAAGTTGTTCGTACTTATTTACTTTTAATGAAGCTATCAAATATCATGTAAACTACAATGGAAATGGTTAATTAGTATAATTTTTATAAAATCAATGATTTAATAGAATTAGGCATCTATAGAGACATAAATTTCGCTTTATATGCACACATGATTCTTAGAAATTAAAATTATTTAAGATTTTATAAAAGTACAGAATTAATTATTTTCATTATAGGCTGATTGTGATCTGTCGATACTTCAGTGAAAGCACAAAATGAAAAAAATTTCACACAAGCATCGACATAATGAGAGTTACTCTATATGTATGAAACAAATTTTAACAACAATGAAGACAAATAATCTGGATATATGTTTCGATAGTAGACCAATTGAATATGCACTGTTATGTAGTTATACCTCTTGTTGATGTAAAGTTAAAAATTGTATATCTATGTATATCTCTGTATGTAAATTCTAGATTGGAAAACAGATTTTCTCTCATGACAGAGTGATTGAAAAAGGTTGCACAATGTATATTTATAAATATAAAAGATGGTTCAAAATATTTTGTAAATATACATACATTAAAACACATGTTAACCTGGAAAGATTTATTGTAGTGCAATGTTTAATCTTTCTTACATTTCTCTTCCGTTACTTGTTTATATAACGTATATAAAAAAAATGTAATACACTCTTGAAGGAGCAGAGCAAATTTTTTTTATTGTACTTTATGAAAACCTGTAGCATTACCAATTGTTCTTTCCTTTATTGAAACTTTGTACAAAATACTTGAAGGATTACCAAATACATAGTAAATGGAATGAACACAGGTTATTTTTTGTAAATATCTGGTGGGTCCCTTTATTCAACCGCTCATAATAGGAACACGGTTAGTCGGTTTCAAATCAAGTACACAAGTTAAGTAGCATCTCTTGGAGAGCAGGTAAATCGTATTACACATTAATATACGACCTTACAGTCTAACAACTATGCGACAATGTTTGAATATTATTGATCTGCAATTTATACATTGTATAAATTGTACGTCGTTTCCGTGGTTGATTATGAGAAACGACGTTTTCAATGCCTCATATACTTCGTGGAAATAGCAAATATAACTTTTAATGTACGAGCGATTGAATTAAGGCATTAGAGTAGGATGTGCCATTCGTGCGACGACTACTTAACATAATTTGATGCGTTTCTTTTTTTTTCCTTTTTCTTGTATTGAAATGCGTTTGGTCAAGTTTGGTACACTATAAGAGGTATTTCAAGGCTCCACCTTCAGCAGCTCCACATCGAAGATGAGCACAGCATTTGGTGGAATAGTGTGTCTTTGTCAAGGCTAATACAGTTCACTGTCTGGCACTATTTTTTATCAAATAAAATAATTATACTAAGCAATTATTTTATTTGATAAAATTATAATAAATATTCTATTTTATGTATTTAATCTGTATTTTATCATTTTGCATTAAAGGATATATTCCAGGGTGGCCCCGGCTTCCATAAGCGAAATCTGGAGAACAAGTTAGCTTGGCCCGCTGCCCCACGCACATTTGTGCAACTCCTTGGTCCCAGCCTTTAATTACTTCACCCTTCCCAATTTTGAACTTAAATGGTATACCACGGTCCCTGCTGGAATCAAATTTCTTCCCATTGTCGAGGGTACCTACAAACACATTAATTAAATTAATACAAGATTTTATAAGTTTGCAATTTATAGAGAAAATGCTATGTCATCATACAGCATCAGCTTAGAAATTTTTTTCTCAGCTATTCATCCTTTTCTTTCTTGGTACATAAATAATTTATTTTTCGTGTGTGATAAAAAAAATATTCACCTGTATAATGCACGACCACTGTTTGCCCGGTCTTTGGGTAGGTCTGGCCTGTAAATATAAAAATACATTCATGAAATAACATTGGGTGATAAAACCGGTGCATGCATCGTCGATCAAAATTTACGACGCACAAGTAAGGTAAAGTCAAATCGCTCGAATTTTATTTCATCTCAAATAGAGATTAAGTAAACTCTGCGTGCAAAATGAGGCATGTTAACCAACGTTAACGAGTAATGAATCGCAAATTTTCGGAGAATCGAGCATGCGGTATGGCGCGAGTAAGCGCGCGCGCGTGCGAGCAAGCGTGCACGCGAGCGCGAGCGAGTGGAAGAGCGAGAGGAGAGCTGCAAAACGGGACGGAGGAAGAGAGAGAGAGAGAGGCGCTCTCTTTCATTCTCTCTCTCTCTTCTCTCTCGAACAAGATTCGGCGAGTCTCTAGAAAAATAAAAGTGCATAATTACCGTCTCCAGGACTCAAGATTTCAACATCCACGCCCATGACTACGTGTCTTTTCTCTCCGTACTACAGCGGATGGCTGTCTCCTCGGGAATGGCGAGATGCGCGCAAAGATCGTCGAAAGGCTCGTCGGGGATCGACTTGCGTTGGAGAAACGGTCGTGCGAAACTCGCCGTATAAAGGAACTATTCGCGACACCTCGGAAAACGATGCCGCTCCACTACGCCACTACGCCGTTCAATGAATACAGGCCGAGCATACGAGGTACCTAGAGTACCAACCGACACGCGCAAAAACGCGCGCCCTCGACGCCGAATGAGACCGGAAGATGGCGGTTTAGTGCAATGGCGGTTCTTGTCCAAAAAAATAAATGTTTGATGGAAAAAAAATTTTTTTTTTACGACTCGTGTCTCACAACTCTGGTTTAAATTATAGTTTCGTGAGGGAAATAATTACATGTTATAATCCCCGCGGGGGTTGTCGTTAGCATATATATCAGATTAGCACGCAACTATTTGCCCATATTTGGAAGAAGTTTATTTCCAGTAGCTCACATCGCACGATATGTATAAAAATCTATAATTTTAAAGAATTACATTTTAATTTAAAACAATTAATACAAATAATACTTTTAAAAAAGAACTTTTAATTTAGCTTAATTTAATCTCTTAATGTAACTTTTAATTAATTTAACTTTTTGTGCAATTTTAAAATTTGTTATCGTGATTTATTAATTACACCCATCAAAGATTGTAGCTGTCAACGTCTGATCGACGTCGATCTGATTAATATTTCTCGACTTGGAAAAATTATCGATGCCATTGACGTCGAATCAATGTCAATCCGACTTATCATTTTTCCCTGGAATATTGAAATGTTCAAAGGGAATGTGGGAGTACAGCCACAATCGTGAATTTATAATAAGATTTTAATTTTTGAAGTGAATTTTTCAGTTTTATTTTAACTATTTATCTGAATATATTCTCGCAATAGTTTTGATGATCTTTTAAGAATTTTGAGAAGTCTATCTTCCATTTCTCGTTATCTCTTATCAAAATCTTATCTTGCTAACTTTAATGACATTGACTTCCAACTTCCGTTATCTTTAGCGCGTTCAAACCGGAAGTAGTTATAAAGCGAAAGATTTCTCTCAAAGCGTTTCGACAATTTTGATTTGTCTCAATTGCGTCACGTCATAAATAATCTCTTTCTACAATCTCGATAAAAACGTAAATTGTATACGCGAAAATTCTAATATGAGAAATCGTGATGAACGGTCCGTCCACGGTCGATAAGTTAATTAATCGTTATCTGATGAAGTTATCTGATTTACAAATCATCGCTTCGATAAATCGAATGACATTTGCGCGTAATCATCTTCAATCAACTTCAATTCAATTGTCGCAATCGTCGCAATAACGTCAGCATTTGCATTTAGATTTACGTGCGCAAGTTCTGAGTACACTTGCAGCAAAATTGATAACAGCACTTCAGACGAATTCATACGATTGTGTCACTTTATAGCTCACAGTAACTCTATATAACATTGAAATGTTAATATAATTTTCTTCTCGACATGTGTTTTATATATACATTTTATCAATATTTACACATCATTAACTTCCCGCTCGTTTCTGTATTGCGCCATAAAACGACATCGTCTTATTTCGTATAATTGAATGACGTTGGTTAATAACTAATTAAAAGTAATGAAATTAAAAAGTCAATAACTTTTAATTTATTTTAGTTAATTTCAATAAATAATTTTCTAACTTTAACTAATTGTTCATAAAACACATAAACTTTAACTTATTAACTTCTTTCCTTAGTTACAAATTTGTCTACGTATAAGATTGTAAAAGAAAAAAAATATTTCTATATATATTTTTATTTCATATAAATTTAATTTAGAAATAAAATAATAATTTGTAATGCTCTATATTGCATTTTGTTATTATTTGGAATAATATAAACTTTACAAAATTACGACATTTTAATTTAATATAAATAATACTTTTCAAAATAATTTTTAATTTTACTTAACTTAATCGTAACAAGTTTTAATGTAATTAATTGAAATTAATTTTTATAAACTATTAATTTTAATTTAGTTAAAAAAAAATAACTTATCAACTTATCAAAACCTAAAAGTGTCAATATATCATACTTTATCGACACTCAATCAATTGTTCTAGTAAATGGCTTACCACGATAACATTAAGGTAATTTGGCTCTTTTACACCTAATAATATTCTATATTATAATCTATATTATGTTATAATATTGAATCTGTGTCTGTATAAAAACAAAAAATATATGTATTGTGACTTTTAACATGAATATTTATGAATAACATTGTTTTTCACTGCAATCGAACGTGATTTGATTATCGCTCTAGAGATTGAGAAATACAGTATCAACGATCCGATTGTATTAACAATCCCCCCTGCAGACAGTTAACAGTCTTGGATTAGGAGCTCACTCGTACATCGCTCTTTTGATCAAATGTCGATATCTTATCATTAAATTCACAAGATTTAAGATATCGTTAACAATTGCCACCTGGGTTTCTACGTCTCGCGATAGGGTGGCTAATATGACTTTTTGTACAAAATTACAACTATTATATGAGCCATATTATATTGACGCTCAAGCAATTGTTTTAGTAAATAATATTATATTAATATTACAACACTTTCATTTTTTCTCGGTCGCCGTAGCTTAACGTGACTCCACATTGAAACTGAAAATCACGTTTCGCATACGTGGCTTGGCGCAAAGCTCGAATTATCGAAAGGTCACGTATATGACACACACACTGTGTGATCATTTAAAATATACGAGATCTTCTCATTTGCTTCACAAGCAAATTTTGTTCGCAGCATCTTTCTTAACTTCTGCAACGAAAAAAAATAACACGTACGAAATAAGTACATATATCTGCAAAAAAAATGAGAACAAAAAAAAATATTCTATTAAGATAAATTTGGTAGAAACAACTCGTTACATCTTCCTTACCGTCAAATAAAAAATATTACATTTTATACAGAAATGATGCAATATTTTCGAATTTCTTATTATCATATTGATTAGAGTGGAAGAACCGCCCTTACGTCCTTTACATTTGCTACATTTAATTTATACGTCTAAACTTACTAAAGCAGACAATTAATAAGGGAGGGTAATAAATGTACACCTGGAATTATACATATTGACCTTATACTTTATTATGTTTATTATTATTCGATTATTCATGCTCAATTGATAATAATATTAATGATAATATGTAATTATAATATTAATAATAGAATAATAATAAAAAAAAATTAATTATCTTCAATTCTTGTGACAGCTGCCTCAATGCCGTAAAGTTCCTAGCAATCCTACAGAGTTTATATTTATTTGATGCAAGTACTTCAGAGACTGCATTTGTATGCCTCATATAGTACAGTCAATTCTTTAAAAATTCTTACTAATCTTCTTTTAAAATAAAAAATTGTTTAAAAATATCAATTAAAAAAAAAAAATAATACATTAACTCTTGCCCCAAATAATATGCCCAAGCTTTTTTTAAGAAACGATTCACTTGTCTTAAATATTCGAAACACAAAATTAAATCATAGCATTTTAAAAATCGATGCTCTCTATGTATGGCCGCTTCATTCTCTTATCGTATACAAAAAGCGTGACAAATGTTTCTATTATCAAATCATGTTTCCTCCATCGGTGTATAATTCATGCTAGAACGAATTATAGCTTTCCTCTATGCGTTGAAAAATTGCAGAGAAAAAGCAATGAGCAAGTTGATTTCCATGAGCAATTTTTTTCTGAAATATTGATTTTTTACAAGTCAAAACATATGCGAAAGCTATAACACGCTCCGTTATACGTACAACATACATGGAGACACGTAAATATCTATTATATTTACATGCATTAAGCGATAGGAGAAATATCTGACATATACAAATATTAATTTTCAATAGTAATGTCAGAGAAGCAATTTTTAGTAATCTACTTAGTTTGTAATTCTTAATTATAATAAATGTATCTTTAATAAAAGCAAATAAAAGAAGTAATTTTAAAGTTTGAAAGAGAAAAGTAAATCGTAAGCCAAATTATCTTAAAATTAGAACATTTCTATATGTGAAATTACAAATACGTAATATTTTAGAGTCTTAGAGTTATACGTAATTGTACCGCATATGTAAATGTTTGCAAATTTGCCTTTTTTTCACTAAATTAAGAAACAAACTGTTTTACCTGATGATTGAATGATCGTTCGCTTTGAAATGCACATAGATATTCTCAAACGTTTGTGAAATGATGAAATTAATTTAGAGGCGCTTGGACATATTCAAAGAGAAAATGTGACGGACTATTAGAAGTATCCGTTAATATTTCATCCGTTAATATTTCATCTGTTAATATTTCAGACGAGGCTAATTCTATCGGATGAGCGTCCCTCCACGGATCGATATCGTTTCCACCGATGTCTAGTCCGAGTCGCAAATTAGCTGGTGTATTGCCAATAACAAAGTGATCTTCGGTCAAAGGTAGAGCATCTTTCAATAAAAGCCTATGAAGAATATCAAAGCAAAATTATTACCTCTTTCGTTAAAAGAAACTGATGACAGAAATACTGAATAACAAATAATACAATTTTCCTTACCAAATATCTTCATCAGCAACAATATGGACCTTAGGGATAGGAAATCCATTGAATGGTGAAGCAACAGGCAATGTGTAGGCCCCCATGTTTTCGAAAATTATCCATTCGCCAAGTTCCATATCATGTAACATAATATTTTCAACGATTCTATCCAGTCCGTCACACGTTGGACCCCATACACTCGAAGCAATCATCTTTCCACAACCATTCTAAAGAGCAATATAAATATGTAGTTTGAAAAACGTGCATCAAAAAATAGAACATTAATAGTATTTTAAATTTGTTTGAATAAAAAATTTACCTTTAGAGGAATAGGAGTTACATGTTGATGATCGTAGAGCAGACAATTAAATGATCCATAAACGCCATCGTTAATATAATACATATTGTGCGTAACAGCGTTGGAATCGCCGCGTATAGAACGCTTGCTATGGATACTCGTTGCCAATGTGAATGCAGATGCGACATAAAAGCGGCCCGGTTCAGCAATCACGTGAACAGCATCAGCTAAACAATTTTTTTTTATAAGATCCGGCCCAAAAATACTTGCATTACTAATGAGAAAAAAGTAACTTACTGTTGAAATATTCATCGAGAGCTTTATTAATAACCTCGGCAATTTTGTCGATACTCGTGCCTTTGTCGCCCGGATAACCTCCACCAAGGTCCAAGAGGTACGGCTTGAAACCGAGATCGGTGGCCATGTCAAATAACATTTTACAATGATGAATAGCGCGATAAAACACCGGTGGATCTTGACATCCGGAACCAACATGAAAACTGAAGCCCACTACGTTAAGGCCCAAGTTATATGCAAGATGTAAAAGATTAGGAGCCTCGCGCACTGGATCACAGCCAAATTTCATGCCGAGAGGACACTGAGCCATTTCCGCGTCGCAACGAATTCGTATAACAACCTGTATAAATGAGAAAATTACAATCATATGATACGGGTACTTTCAAAATGAAATTATCACTACATTTGAAAAAAAATATGCAATATTTACTGAAGTTGCATGTCATATAATTACCTTTGCCGATGGAAAAAGTTTCTTAATCTTGTGCAGTTCGCTTTCATTATCTACAGTCATGGTTTCAACCCTCACTGCAGCAGCATGACGAATATGTGAAGCTGGCTTGGCTGGATTAGCAAAAATAATTCTTGAAGAGTCTACACCAAGGCTTAACACTTTGTTTATCTCATTCTGCAAAGTAAAAAAAAAAAAATATTTTTTTAACAAAATATTATTAGTATATTCATTAAAGTACACAATAGAAGACATTTAATAATTAATTTACCTTAGATGCACAATCAAAATTGATGCCAAGGGCCGCTAATACTTCAATTACAATCAAATTGTCGTTACATTTCACAGCTGAAATTAAATAATTTTTATGAATAACATCATACATGATACGCGAAATAAATCTCAAATATTAATGATTTACCATAATAGGGTTCGACTCGTGGCAATTTTTCTTTCCAGATTTGATGCTTCAGTACAATATCTCCTATATCCAATACGTAAAAGGCTTCTTCTTGCAAACCGCTCATTGCGATGTTTTTGATAACGGTCATAACGTTGGATTGACTGTCCAAAACGTGGATGCGTTCGTCTAGATTTGTTACCTTCATGTTGATTGAGTTTGATTGAATTAATTAATACTCTGTAGGTGCTAGGCAGCAAACTAGAAATTTAATAATCATAATTAGAAATAAGCCTAAGAAATAAAAATTTTATGTTCTGTATGTTACAAACTTCAATAAATTTAGTATAATAAAAATACATACGAGGCAGCTGTCAATGCTAATTGGGTGGGTCGTGAGGAAGCGGATTAAGACCAGATCACTGTGGGGGTGCTAGCAAAGCCACGGGGGCTCTGCATTCAGGGCCAACTTCCAGTTGCCGCAGTTATTCAAGCACCCACGAACAGACTGGTCGACCAGTCTATCGCAGATAGAACCCTGCAAAAAAATAAGAGCGATCTTTAAATTAACTGAATGCTGTCATAAAATTTATCGTACGGAAAGTCAATATTGTCATATTTTATGATGTAATTTATATAAAAAAGGATGTGAATGAATATAAATGTATATAAATTTAAAACTGTAATAATGTATTACAGTTATTAAGGAAGAAGGGGAAAACACACACACAGTTGTTTAAATATATGTTCACAGATTAGCATATGACGTACTAAAATTCTATCACATATTGACCAGAATTTTATCTTATCCGTTTATCTTAATTTTATCAGAACCAATAAAAATTCGATATTTCCTATGACGTACGTAGATCATGAGAAAATATCGATTAATTTAATTTGCCCATTCTTTTACATATATTTTTAATACATGAAAATACTCCCTTATCATTGCAGTTATACATGTTATGCATTTTAACATAATAATAATTCATGCAAACTTTCATACAATAAAAATGCAATTAGAATTAGATAAATATAATTAAATCCTACCTGAAAGGAAGTAATTCTCGTTTCTTTTTATGTACAGAGTAGAAAAAATAATATCACAGTTTAAAAGTTTTGGTGACGTTTTTAAATTTTACCGACACTCCTCTATCGCGTTTCATATATTTGTGCAACGCAAAAGTAGAATATAAATGTGAGTCCGCGAACTATTTAGAAACGTAATACGTGTTAGATTACACGTATATACGTAAAAAAGCTCGTTTAACTTCGATCTGAACAGAGAGAAAGTCAGAACGATACTGTACTCGAAGCTATTATTTGGGCCATTATTTATATGAAGAAGATAAGTAGTATCAGCTCGTAACGTTTAAGTCTACTTATACGAAATTATCTGACAACCAAGATGGCTCATCAGGAAACCGAAATAGACTGGAAGGATAATATAAATGTTACTCAAGAGTCAAACTCCATTTGGGGGTGGGAAATACCGTCATTGATCTACGCAATATGATTGATCGTTGGTACAAAGTGCTGTATCAGAGATTGGCATATCATATATTGACGGAATATTTTCAATAAAAGTAACGCGAACTTCTAAGGAATGCAATATTTACTTTCTTTTTTGATAATATAAATCAATACAATTTATCAAATCATGTAGATAAAATACAACGATAGAAAAGTCTGTGTATTCGCATTCCTCAGATAAATATCTTAATATAACATAAATTTCAGAATGTATGTATGAAAAAGTGCCTTTTAGTGAATTTTAACACGAGTATAAAATACATATTCATATATTTTAAATGTGTATAAATTATAAAAACTTTTAAAATGTTTTCTTATATATCTTTATGTAAAAGTTTTCTTTCATGCGCGTATTCATAAAACAAATAAAAATGACTTAGGTTCTTGATGCAAAAACATGTAGTAATATTTTGTATAATATCTAATGAATGTCTTTTAAAGTTGCAGATTAATAATTCCTTGTTTCATCAAACAAACTCGCATACAAAGGAAAGTTCTTACATAACAATGGCTTCCGCCGGTTTGAAGAGGAAATACTGGTCTGAGTAAGATAGTACAGGTCTCAAGATATGAGTAAATATGGCTACTGGCCATTCTGCAGACATTGATGGTAAAACACGTGGTGCGAAACGAGCGAGAGAATTTAAAAAATACGTCTTATCATCGTTATGCAGATTAAAAGTTTTCACATATGTTACAAGGATAACATGCTTTAGTAATGATTAGTTTGTAAAAAAAATGTATATATCAAAATTAAGATACGAATTAAATTAATGATTAATTAATTTCTTCAATATTCAATTTGTTCCTTTTGTTGTAATGCTAAGCGGAAATAAATTTCTATACGCCTAAAAAAAGTTAAAAAAAATTATATATTATATATTATTCATCAAGTTCTTTGTTTTAAAAAAATTGTTTAGAAATTGTAACATTTCGAAATCATCGCAATTTTAGAGTTTGTTTAAACTAGAAAAATATAATATTTTGGAAAGTATTATTGTTTATAAAATTGAAATGTTGTATAAATATACATTCGAAAATTATGTATACATTAATTTTATTATTATTTGTGTATAGGTAGATTGTTTATAAATGTTCATAAAGGAGGCATTTTACGTTTTTTTCAAATAGAAAAGAAATATGTGAATATCCTCACAAAAAATCAATATACATTTGAGTTTAACATCATTGACAAAAAAGTATACTCTCGTAAATACACATAAGTTTTATTTTGAAATTTCAATTAGAAGTAAAGTTTGATTAATCCTGTTAAAGTAAGATAACCCCATATTGCTTGCATTGTTAAAGAAAGGTCTCTTTACGATATAGCTTATCATTGTATTCCCCTCTTCAGTTGAATTCAAATCCGATTAAACGTGTCTAAACTGTGATAAGAAGAACAGTAATTACAAGTATAAAAGAGAATGCACTGTGAAAAGTATAAAGTAAAATTATCCTCGACATTACAGAAAACCTCTCTTGTCTCATTAGGGAGGGTAAGAAAATATTGAACAAATAATCAGAACAATTTTTGGAAATTTTGATACACCAATCCGAGTACATTTTTGACATTATATTTTCTACTTATCGATATCTCCTTAATTACGATTTATTAATGTCCATTTCTATCAAGATAGATTAACTTTAATCCCATTTTAACTTACTGTTTGTCTTCATTAATTCTTACAAGTAAATAAAGATAAAAAGTTTAATTGGTTAAACCGTGATTAAAGCTTATTTAAATTCATAGAAGTGAACATGTACATATATTATGTTTCTAGCTTTTATACATTTTAATTCATAATTTATATTTTAATTAACAATTTGAATCTGATAAAAATAAGAAAACTTGCATTTTCTGTTACATTACGGAATTCTATGATATTACAAAGTACATATAAACTTTTATGTCTAATTTATAGGCATTATGCTCATTTGCATACATATAACGTAAATTGAGTGTGATTTATCATATATAAAAATTGTAATGTTTAAAATCTGTATTTAAAAATACGTACACATGCATAACTAGTATTAATAATTTAGAAATATAGATTTAAAATGCAAAGTAAGTGTAAAAATATCTTAAATATAATATATTTTAAAACAATCTTTAGTAATCACTGAAATAATTTTTACTCTTCCATATGCTCATATAAGGTGAAATATTCATATAAAGTATATAACTATTACATATTAATCTCGACATGTTTAAATAGATAATTTTACAACATCACTTCCTACATCGTTATGCTTAATAATTGATACATATGTGTTACTGACGTTTCCCAAAATTATCATTCAAAGTGTTGTAAAATTAACTGTTTAAACATATTGAAGTAAATACGCCTGTTCTTTTTAGCTGAACTGGCTGCATCAGTTCAGAGTTTATATTTGTTCTTCAAAATGAAGAGAAAAAGATAACTGTGAATTAATGCAGCCAGTTCAGCTAAAAAGAACAGGCTTACTGTAGTGGTCAATAAGTAGCTTTCTTCACTGCAAAGTGAGGCATGTTAAAGCGACTACAAGGAATCACCAGGGGAAAGTCAATTAACTTCAAATGTCAGTTAATCAGTGAACTTCGTACTGGACGTCCCAGTAAACAGCAGAAGGCGATTTCAACAGGGCTCGACCTGACCTGCGTATCATTACGCAATTATCGCGGGGGTCCCTTCTCGATGGAAGGAAAGCACGAAGAAAGCGAGGAAAGAGAGGAGAGAGAGAGAGAGAG
This sequence comes from Solenopsis invicta, assembly GCF_016802725.1. Classification (NCBI taxonomy): domain Eukaryota; kingdom Metazoa; phylum Arthropoda; class Insecta; order Hymenoptera; family Formicidae; genus Solenopsis; species Solenopsis invicta. Next base: position 5,734,714 of record NC_052665.1, read on the forward strand.
AAAGAGATCTATGAATCATCGTTGACCAAGTTCTTTTTCCCACTTTACCCCAGTGGCGGATCCTAGCGGGGGAGAGGGAGCTTGGCGCCAGCGGGGATCGCAGATACGTACCTTATCGGACGATCGCCACCCTACGGGTCGGCACACGGTTATTGACGGAATGATGGAAGTTTTCGGTGACCGGAGCGCAAAAATCAGTCAGATCGGTCGTCGGGTGTGGAACGGCGGGCCGCCGTCGTCCAATGTCGTTGCCGCCAGTCGGCCGTCGAGTTCTCGGTTCTCGCGCGCACGATATCCCGTACGGCGTATATTCAATATGAATGACGGCGTGAGGGTTCCTCGTTCTACGCGCCACGTGCGAACATCGCAGATCGTCGTTGCTACCCTTGAATCCCGACCGTACGGCTATCGCGTCGTCGCTGCAACGTGTCTTCAACCACACCCGCAGGCAAGAAGGAAAGCCTGAAATGCAACCAATGCAACGCCCGCACGAAGGACCTCCACACGCCACCAGTTACCGCCGCCACTACGCCGCTCGCACTCTCGGATCAGGAACGATATTATGGATCAGGCGTTCGCAAATGGAGCAAATAGACGCACATGCGCGACCGCTTCGCTACCTCCCCCTCAACCCTCTCCCATGGGAACAATCCAGCTCAAACGCTGGCAATGGTCCGCGCTTTGAAATTTTGAAGAATTTTATTGACCAATCGGAACAAAGAGTTTTACGAATTGACCAATCAAAGAATGCTTCAAAGAAGAAAAAAGACTGATAGCGTTTTCGATTTGCTGACTCGACCCGACTCCGAGTCAATGTCTGTTCTTTTTAGCTGCATTTTTTGCACAATTTGTCTCTTTTTTGTATCTAATAGCGTTTTCGACTGCAGTGGGTTTTAACCCAGGTTTGTCGCCATTTGCCAAAATCGTCCAATTAGAACGTCAGACGATCCGTTCTAATTGGACGATTCCGGCAAATGGCGTCGAACCTGAGTTAAAACCCACTGCAGTCGAAAACGCTATTAACTGCCGGTTAGGTGTCAACCGTGATTGGTCAATTTTACTTAACGACAAATGCGATTGGTCAATTCAGATAGAAAAATAAATCGATTAATAGAGTTTTTCACTGGGAAAACTAGTGCGCACTGAATGTGCACTCGCTGCAGGTAATTGGGCATTTCCGTTGGTACCGTCATCGCGCGAATCGAAACGTACAATTGCCAGCGGCGAGTGACACTCAGTGCGCACTAGTTTTTCCGGTGAAAAACGCTATTAGGATTATACTCCTACCAGAGAGGAACCGGAGAGCGGCCACGGCGGCCTTTTTCCTATAACGTTTCGAAACTCCCGTACACTAGTGACGCACATCTATTCTGGTCAGAATGGGAACTACGTGTCACATCCATTTTGCAACCCGCCGTTAAAAACAGTGTGGATGTTAGCACGGACAACAACCCACATCCATCTTTCGAGAAATGGATGTAGGTTGTTGTCCGTGCTAACATACATTTTGCTGCAAATAAAATCTGACGTGTATCGCGTATGTTGCATCCAGAACAGGGGTCGAGAATGTGCACAAATGATTAATTATGTCTACTTTCGCGTAATTTTTTATTTATTATAGTCTGAATTATTTACATTAACATTAATATTAATACATATCAATACGTTTATGCCCATATTTTGCACAATCATATTTTTACTTAAAAAAGATGTTTAATAGTAACAGAGAGAATTTGGTTCTTTAATAAAGAAACATTCATTTTACGCATACTTAAAAAATAATTGTAATTAACATCGCATCATATGACGAAGAAGAAATAAATGTCTTTCCACGAATAAATATACCATCTTTTTATTTTTACATAATTCTTTATTATTTAAATGTCTTCAAATTATGCTTTTGAAAAAAATAGCAAAAAAAATTTTCCTTAAAAATTTCGAACTTTGACTGATATAACACTTTTTTCTTTCACTTTAGCGATTCGCTCTATTATGATAAATGTTAGAACTCTTCTCGGGGCTATCAGAACACAGAGATAATGGAGAAATAAGCAAAAAAAATTTTACTCAAATATTTCGAACTTTGACTGATATAAGTCTGTCTTTTTTCACTTCAGCGATTCGATACATCATGATAAAAGTTATAACACTTCTCGGGGCTATCAGAACACAGAGATATTGGAGAAATTCGCAAAAAAACCAATTTTACTAAAAAATTTCGAACTTTGACTGATATAACTCTTTCGTCTTTTACTTTAGCGATTCGATCCATTATGATAAATGTTGTAACTCTTCTCGGGGCTATCAGAACACAGAGATATTGGAGAAATTCGCAAAATAAGTTTGCCTCAAAATTTTCGAACTTTGACTGATATAACTCTTTCGTCTTTCACTTTAGCGATTCGATCCATTATGATAAAAGTTAGAAATCTTCTCTATGCTATCAGAACACAGAGATATTGCAGAAATTCGCAATTCAAATTTTACTCAAAAATTTCGAAATTTGCCTGATGTAAGTCTTTCCTTTTTCAGTTCAGCGATTCGATACATCATGATAAAAGTTATATCTCTTCTGTGGGCTATCAGAACACAGAGATATTGGAGAAATTCGCAAAAAAACAAATTTTACTAAAAAATTTCGAACTTTGACTGATACAACTCATTCGTCATTTACTTTAGCGATTCGATCCATTATTATAAATGTTATAACTCTTCTCGGGGCTATCAGATCACAGAGAGATTGGAGAAATTCGCAAAAAAAATTTTCCTAAGATTTTCGAATTTGACTGATATAACTCTTTCGTCTTTCACTTTAGCGATTCGATCCATTATGATAAAAGTTAGAAATCTTCTCTGGGCTATCAGAACACAGAGATATTGGAGAAATTCGCAAAAAAAAACAATTTTACTAAAAAATTTCGAACTTTGACTGATATAACGCTTTCGTCTTTCACTTTAGCGATTCGATCCATTATGATAAAAGTTAGAAATCTTCTCTGGGCTATCAGAACACAGAGATACTGGAGAAATTTGCAAAAAAAATTTTACTCAAATATTTCGAAATATGCCTGATATAAGTCTTTCCTTTTTCAGTTCAGCGATTCGAAACATCATGATAAAAGTTATATCTCTTCTGTGGGCTATCAGAACACAGAGATATTGGAGAAATTCGCAAAAAAAACAATTTTACTAAAAAATTTCGAACTTTGACTGATATAATTCTTTCGTCTTTCACTTTAGCGATTCGATCCATTATGATAAAAGTTAGAAATCTTCTCTGGGCTATCAGAACACAGAGATATTGGAGAAATTTGCAAAAAAAATTTTACTCAAAAATTTCGAAATTTGCCTGATATAAGTCTTTCCTTTTTCAGTTCAGCGATTCGATACATCATGATAAAAGTTATATCTCTTCTGTGGGCTATCAGAACACAGAGATATTGGAGAAATTCGCAAAAAAAACAATTTTACTAAAAACTTTCGAACTTTGACTGATATAACTCTTTCGTCTTTCACTTTAGCGATTCGATCCATTATGATAAAAGTTAGAAATCTTCTCTGGGCTATCAGAACACAGAGATATTGGAGAAATTTGCAAAAAAAAATTTACTCAAATATTTCGAAATATGCCTGATATAAGTCTTTCCTTTTTCAGTTCAGCGATTCGAAACATCATGATAAAAGTTATATCTCTTCTGTGGGCTATCAGAACACAGAGATATTGAAGAAATTCGCAAAAAAACAATTTTACTAAAAAATTTCGAACTTTGACTGATATAACTCTTTCGTCTTTCACTTTAGCGATTCGATCCATTATGATAAAAGTTAGAAATCTTCTCTGGGCTATCAGAACACAGAGATATTGGAGAAATTTGCAAAAAAAATTTTACTCAAAAATTTCGAAATTTGCCTGATATAAGTCTTTCCTTTTTTAGTTCAGCGATTCGATACATCATGATAAAAGTTATATCTCTTCTGTGGGCTATCAGAACACAGAGATATTGGAGAAATTCGCAAAAAAACAATTTTACTAAAAAATTTCGAACTTTGACTGATATAACTCTTTCGTCTTTCACTTTAGCGATTCGATCCATTATGATAAAAGTTAGAAATCTTCTCTGGGCTATCAGAACACAGAGATATTGGAGAAATTTGCAAAAAAAATTTTACTCAAAAATTTCGAAATTTGTCTGATATAAGTCTTTCCTTTTTCAGTTCAGCGATTCGATACATCATGATAAAAGTTATATCTCTTCTGTGTACTATCAGAACACAGAGATATTGGAGAAATTCGCAAAAAAAACAATTTTACTAAAAAATTTCGAACTTTGACTGATATAACTCTTTCGTCTTTCACTTTAGCGATTCGATCCATTATGATAAAAGTTAGAAATCTTCTCTGGGCTATCAGAACACAGAGATATTGGAGAAATTTGCAAAGAAAATTTTACTCAAAAATTTCGAAATTTGCCTGATATAAGTCTTTCCTTTTTCAGTTCAGCGATTCGATACATCATGATAAAAGTTATATCTCTTCTGTGGGCTATCAGAACACAGAGATATTGGAGAAATTCGCAAAAAAAACAATTTTACTAAAAAATTACGAACTTTGACTGATATAACTCTTTCGTCTTTCACTTTAGCGATTCGATCCATTATGATAAATGTTGTAACTCTTCTCGGGGCTATCAGAACACAGAGATATTGGAGAAATTCGCAAAATAAATTTTCCTCAAAATTTTCGAACTTTGACTGATATAAATCTTTCGTCTTTCACTTTAGCGATTCGATCCATTATGATAAAAGTTAGAAATCTTCTCTGGGCTATCAGAACACAGAGATATTGGAGAAATTTGCAAAAAAAATTTTACTCAAATATTTCGAAATTTGCCTGATATAAGTCTTTCATTTTCAGTTCAGCGATTCGAAACATCATGATAAAAGTTATATCTCTTCTGTGGGCTATCAGAACACAGAGATATTGGAGAAATTCGCAAAAAAAACAATTTTACTAAAAAATTTCGAACTTTGACTGATATAACACTTTCGTCTTTCACTTTAGCGATTCGATCCATTATGATAAAAGTTAGAAATCTTCTCTGGGCTATCAGAACACAGAGATATTGGAGAAATTTGCAAAAAAAATTTTACTCAAATATTTCGAAATATGCCTGATATAAGTCTTTCCTTTTTCAGTTCAGCGATTCGAAACATCATGATAAAAGTTATATCTCTTCTGTGGGCTATCAGAACACAGAGATATTGGAGAAATTCGCAAAAAAAACAATTTTACTAAAAAATTTCGAACTTTGACTGATATAATTCTTTCGTCTTTCACTTTAGCGATTCGATCCATTATGATAAAAGTTAGAAATCTTCTCTGGGCTATCAGAACACAGAGATATTGGAGAAATTTGCAAAAAAAATTTTACTCAAAAATTTCGAAATTTGCCTGATATAAGTCTTTCCTTTTTCAGTTCAGCGATTCGATACATCATGATAAAAGTTATATCTCTTCTGTGGGCTATCAGAACACAGAGATATTGGAGAAATTCGCAAAAAAAACAATTTTACTAAATATTTCGAACTTTGACTGATATAACTCTTTCGTCTTTCACTTTAGCGATTCGATCCATTATGATAAAAGTTAGAAATCTTCTCTGGGCTATCAGAACACAGAGATATTGGAGAAATTTGCAAAAAAATTTTACTCAAAAATTTCGAAATTTGCCTGATATAAGTCTTTCCTTTTTCAGTTCAGCGATTCGATACATCATGATAAAAGTTATATCTCTTCTGTGGGCTATCAGAACACAGAGATATTGGCGAAATTCGCAAAAAAAACAATTTTACTAAAAAATTTCGAACTTTGACTGATATAACTCTTTCGTCTTTCACTTTAGCGATTCGATCCATTATGATAAAAGTTAGAAATCTTCTCTGGGCTATCAGAACACAGAGATATTGGAGAAATTTGCAAAAAAAATTTTACTCAAATATTTCGAAATATGCCTGATATAAGTCTTTCCTTTTTCAGTTCAGCGATTCGAAACATCATGATAAAAGTTATATCTCTTCTGTGGGCTATCAGAACACAGAGATATTGGAGAAATTTGCAAAAAAAACAATTTTACTAAAAAATTTCGAACTTTGACTGATATAACTCTTTCGTCTTTCACTTTAGCGATTCGATCCATTATGATAAAAGTTAGAAATCTTCTCTGGGCTATCAGAACACAGAGATATTGGAGAAATTTGCAAAAAAAATTTTACTCAAAAATTTCGAAATTTGCCTGATATAAGTCTTTCCTTTTTCAGTTCAGCGATTCGATACATCATGATAAAAGTTATATCTCTTCTGTGGGCTATCAGAACACAGAGATATTGGAGAAATTCGCAAAAAAAACAATTTTACTAAAAAATTTCGAACTTTGACTGATATAACTCTTTCGTCTTTCACTTTAGCGATTCGATCCATTATGATAAAAGTTAGAAATCTTCTCTGGGCTTTCAGAACACAGAGATATTGGAGAAATTTGCAAAAAAAATTTTACTCAAAAATTTCGAAATTTGTCTGATATAAGTCTTTCCTTTTTCAGTTCAGCGATTCGATACATCATGATAAAAGTTATATCTCTTCTGTGGACTATCAGAACACAGAGATATTGGAGAAATTCGCAAAAAAAAACAATTTTACTAAAAAATTTCGAACTTTGACTGATATAACTCTTTCGTCTTTCACTTTAGCGATTCGATCCATTATGATAAAATTTAGAAATCTTCTTGGGCTATCAGACCACAGAGATATTGGAGAAATTCGCAAAAAAAATTTTACTCAAATATTTCGAAATATGCCTGATATAAGTCTTTCCTTTTTCAGTTCAGCGATTCGAAACATCATGATAAAAGTTATATCTCTTCTGTGGGCTATCAGAACACAGAGATATTGGAGAAATTCGCAAAAAAAACAATTTTACTAAAAAATTTCGAACTTTGACTGATATAACTCTTTCGTCTTTCACTTTAGCGATTCGATCCATTATGATAAAAGTTAGAAATCTTCTCTGGGCTATCAGAACACAGAGATATTGGAGAAATTTGCAAAAAAAATTTTACTCAAAAATTTCGAAATTTGCCTGATATAAGTCTTTCCTTTTTCAGTTCAGCGATTCGATACATCATGATAAAAGTTATATCTCTTCTGTGGGCTATCAGAACACAGAGATATTGGAGAAATTCGCAAAAAAAACAATTTTACTAAAAAATTTCGAACTTTGACTGATATAACTCTTTCGTCTTTCACTTTAGCGATTCGATCCATTATGATAAAGGTTAGAAATCTTCTCTGGGCTATCAGAACACAGAGATATTGGAGAAATTTGCAAAAAAAATTTTACTCAAATATTTCGAAATATGCCTGATATAAGTCTTTCCTTTTTCAGTTCAGCGATTCGAAACATCATGATAAAAGTTATATCTCTTCTGTGGGCTATCAGAACACAGAGATATTGGAGAAATTCGCAAAAAAAACAATTTTACTAAAAAATTTCGAACTTTGACTGATATAACACTTTCGTCTTTCACTTTAGCGATTCGATCCATTATGATAAAAGTTAGAAATCTTCTCTGGGCTATCAGAACACAGAGATATTGGAGAAATTTGCAAAAAAATTTTACTCAAAAATTTCGAAATTTGCCTGATATAAGTCTTTCCTTTTTCAGTTCAGCGATTCGATACATCATGATAAAAGTTATATCTCTTCTGTGGGCTATCAGAACACAGAGATATTGGAGAAATTCGCAAAAAAAACAATTTTACTATAAAATTTCTAACTTTGTCTGATATAACTCTTTCGTCTTTCACTTTAGCGATTAGATCCATTATGATAAAAGTTAGAAATCTTCTCTGGGCTATCAGAACACAGAGATATTGGAGAAATTTGCAAAAAAAATTTTACTCAAAAATTTCGAAATTTGTCTGATATAAGTCTTTCCTTTTTCAGTTCAGCGATTCGATACATCATGATAAAAGTTATATCTCTTCTGTGGGCTATCAGAACACAGAGATATTGGAGAAATTCGCAAAAAAAACAATTTTACTAAAAAATTTCGAACTTTGACTGATATAACACTTTCGTCTTTCACTTTAGCGATTCGATCCATTATGATAAAAGTTAGAAATCTTCTCTGGGCTATCAGAACACAGAGATATTGGAGAAATTTGCAAAAAAAATTTTACTCAAAAATTTCGAAATTTGCCTGATATAAGTCTTTCCTTTTTCAGTTCAGCGATTCGATACATCATGATAAAAGTTATATCTCTTCTGTGGGCTATCAGAACACAGAGATATTGGAGAAATTCGCAAAAAAAACAATTTTACTATAAAATTTCTAACTTTGACTGATATAACTCTTTCGCCTTTCACTTTAGCGATTAGATCCATTATGATAAAAGTTAGAAATCTTCTCTTGGCTATCAGAACACAGAGATATTGGAGAAATTTGCAAAAAAAATTTTACTCAAAAATTTCGAAATTTGTCTGATATAAGTCTTTCCTTTTTCAGTTCAGCGATTCGATACATCATGATAAAAGTTATATCTCTTCTGTGGACTATCAGAACACAGAGATATTGGAGAAATTCGCAAAAAAAACAATTTTACTATAAAATTTCTAACTTTGACTGATATAACTCTTTCGTCTTTCACTTTAGCGATTAGATCCATTATGATAAAAGTTAGAAATCTTCTCTGGGCTATCAGAACACAGAGATATTGGAGAAATTTGCAAAAAAAATTTTACTCAAATATTTCGAAATATGCCTGATATAAGTCTTTCCTTTTTCAGTTCAGCGATTCGAAACATCATGATAAAAGTTATATCTCTTCTGTGGGCTATCAGAACACAGAGATATTGGAGAAATTCGCAAAAAAAACAATTTTACTAAAAAATTTCGAACTTTGACTGATATAACTCTTTCGTCTTTCACTTTAGCGATTCGATCCATTATGATAAAAGTTAGAAATCTTCTCTGGGCTATCAGAACACAGAGATATTGGAGAAATTTGCAAAAAAAATTTTACTCAAAAATTTCGAAATTTGCCTGATATAAGTCTTTCCTTTTTCAGTTCAGCGATTCGATACATCATGATAAAAGTTATATCTCTTCTGTGGGCTATCAGAACACAGAGATATTGGAGAAATTCGCAAAAAAAACAATTTTACTAAAAAATTTCGAACTTTGACTGATATAACTCTTTCGTCTTTCACTTTAGCGATTCGATCCATTATGATAAAGGTTAGAAATCTTCTCTGGGCTATCAGAACACAGAGATATTGGAGAAATTTGCAAAAAAAATTTTACTCAAATATTTCGAAATATGCCTGATATAAGTCTTTCCTTTTTCAGTTCAGCGATTCGAAACATCATGATAAAAGTTATATCTCTTCTGTGGGCTATCAGAACACAGAGATATTGGAGAAATTCGCAAAAAAAACAATTTTACTAAAAAATTTCGAACTTTGACTGATATAACACTTTCGTCTTTCACTTTAGCGATTCGATCCATTATGATAAAAGTTAGAAATCTTCTCTGGGCTATCAGAACACAGAGATATTGGAGAAATTTGCAAAAAAAATTTTACTCAAAAATTTCGAAATTTGCCTGATATAAGTCTTTCCTTTTTCAGTTCAGCGATTCGATACATCATGATAAAAGTTATATCTCTTCTGTGGGCTATCAGAACACAGAGATATTGGAGAAATTCGCAAAAAAAACAATTTTACTAAAAAATTTCGAACTTTGACTGATATAACTCTTTCGTCTTTCACTTTAGCGATTCGATCCATTATGATAAAAGTTAGAAATCTTCTCTGGGCTATCAGAACACAGAGATATTGGAGAAATTTGCAAAAAAAATTTTACTCAAAAATTTCGAAATTTGCCTGATATAAGTCTTTCCTTTTTCAGTTCAGCGATTCGATACATCATGATAAAAGTTATATCTCTTCTGTGGGCTATCAGAACACAGAGATATTGGAGAAATTCGCAAAAAAAACAATTTTACTAAAAAATTTCGAACTTTGACTGATATAACTCTTTCGTCTTTCACTTTAGCGATTCGATCCATTATGATAAAGGTTAGAAATCTTCTCTGGGCTATCAGAACACAGAGATATTGGAGAAATTTGCAAAAAAATTTTACTCAAATATTTCGAAATATGCCTGATATAAGTCTTTCCTTTTTCAGTTCAGCGATTCGAAACATCATGATAAAAGTTATATCTCTTCTGTGGGCTATCAGAACACAGAGATATTGGAGAAATTCGCAAAAAAAACAATTTTACTAAAAAATTTCGAACTTTGACTGATATAACTCTTTCGTCTTTCACTTTAGCGATTCGATCCATTATGATAAAAGTTAGAAATCTTCTCTGGGCTATCAGAACACAGAGATATTGGAGAAATTTGCAAAAAAAATTTTACTCAAAAATTTCGAAATTTGCCTGATATAAGTCTTTCCTTTTTCAGTTCAGCGATTCGATACATCATGATAAAAGTTATATCTCTTCTGTGGGCTATCAGAACACAGAGATATTGGAGAAATTCGCAAAAAAAACAATTTTACTATAAAATTTCTAACTTTGACTGATATAACTCTTTCGTCTTTCACTTTAGCGATTAGATCCATTATGATAAAAGTTAGAAATCTTCTCTGGGCTATCAGAACACAGAGATATTGGAGAAATTTGCAAAAAAAATTTTACTCAAAAATTTCGAAATTTGCCTGATATAAGTCTTTCCTTTTTCAGTTCAGCGATTCGATACATCATGATAAAAGTTATATCTCTTCTGTGGGCTATCAGAACACAGAGATATTGGAGAAATTCGCAAAAAAAACAATTTTACTAAAAAATTTCGAACTTTGACTGATATAACTCTTTCGTCTTTCACTTTAGCGATTCGATCCATTATGATAAAAGTTAGAAATCTTCTCTGGGCTATCAGAACACAGAGATATTGGAGAAATTTGCAAAAAAAATTTTACTCAAAAATTTCGAAATTTGCCTGATATAAGTCTTTCCTTTTTCAGTTCAGCGATTCGATACATCATGATAAAAGTTATATCTCTTCTGTGGGCTATCAGAACACAGAGATATTGGAGAAATTCGCAAAAAAAACAATTTTACTATAAAATTTCTAACTTTGACTGATATAACTCTTTCGTCTTTCACTTTAGCGATTAGATCCATTATGATAAAAGTTAGAAATCTTCTCTGGGCTATCAGAACACAGAGATATTGGAGAAATTTGCAAAAAAAATTTTACTCAAAAATTTCGAAATTTGTCTGATATAAGTCTTTCCTTTTTCAGTTCAGCGATTCGATACATCATGATAAAAGTTATATCTCTTCTGTGGACTATCAGAACACAGAGATATTGGAGAAATTCGCAAAAAAAACAATTTTACTATAAAATTTCTAACTTTGACTGATATAACTCTTTCGTCTTTCACTTTAGCGATTAGATCCATTATGATAAAAGTTAGAAATCTTCTCTGGGCTATCAGAACACAGAGATATTGGAGAAATTTGCAAAAAAAATTTTACTCAAAAATTTCGAAATATGCCTGATATAAGTCTTTCCTTTTTCAGTTCAGCGATTCGAAACATCATGATAAAAGTTATATCTCTTCTGTGGGCTATCAGAACACAGAGATATTGGAGAAATTCGCAAAAAAAACAATTTTACTAAAAAATTTCGAACTTTGACTGATATAACTCTTTCGTCTTTCACTTTAGCGATTCGATCCATTATGATAAAAGTTAGAAATCTTCTCTGGGCTATCAGAACACAGAGATATTGGAGAAATTTGCAAAAAAAATTTTACTCAAAAATTTCGAAATTTGTCTGATATAAGTCTTTCCTTTTTCAGTTCAGCGATTCGATACATCATGATAAAAGTTATATCTCTTCTGTGTACTATCAGAACACAGAGATATTGGAGAAATTCGCAAAAAAAACAATTTTACTAAAAAATTTCGAACTTTGACTGATATAACTCTTTCGTCTTTCACTTTAGCGATTCGATCCATTATGATAAAAGTTAGAAATCTTCTCTGGGCTATCAGAACACAGAGATATTGGAGAAATTTGCAAAAAAAATTTTACTCAAAAATTTCGAAATTTGCCTGATATAAGTCTTTCCTTTTTCAGTTCAGCGATTCGATACATCATGATAAAAGTTATATCTCTTCTGTGGGCTATCAGAACACAGAGATATTGGAGAAATTCGCAAAAAAAACAATTTTACTAAAAAATTTCGAACTTTGACTGATATAACTCTTTCGTCTTTCACTTTAGCGATTCGATCCATTATGATAAATGTTGTAACTCTTCTCGGGGCTATCAGAACACAGAGATATTGGAGAAATTCGCAAAATAAATTTTCCTCAAAATTTTCGAACTTTGACTGATATAACTCTTTCGTCTTTCACTTTAGCGATTCGATCCATTATGATAAAAGTTAGAAATCTTCTCTGGGCTATCAGAACACAGAGATATTGGAGAAATTTGCAAAAAAAATTTTACTCAAATATTTCGAAATTTGCCTGATATAAGTCTTTCATTTTCAGTTCAGCGATTCGAAACATCATGATAAAAGTTATATCTCTTCTGTGGGCTATCAGAACACAGAGATATTGGAGAAATTCGCAAAAAAAACAATTTTACTAAAAAATTTCGAACTTTGACTGATATAACACTTTCGTCTTTCACTTTAGCGATTCGATCCATTATGATAAAAGTTAGAAATCTTCTCTGGGCTATCAGAACACAGAGATATTGGAGAAATTTGCAAAAAAAATTTTACTCAAATATTTCGAAATATGCCTGATATAAGTCTTTCCTTTTTCAGTTCAGCGATTCGAAACATCATGATAAAAGTTATATCTCTTCTGTGGGCTATCAGAACACAGAGATATTGGAGAAATTCGCAAAAAAAAACAATTTTACTAAAAAATTTCGAACTTTGACTGATATAATTCTTTCGTCTTTCACTTTAGCGATTCGATCCATTATGATAAAAGTTAGGAATCTTCTCTGGGCTATCAGAACACAGAGATATTGGAGAAATTTGCAAAAAAAATTTTACTCAAAAATTTCGAAATTTGCCTGATATAAGTCTTTCCTTTTTCAGTTCAGCGATTCGATACATCATGATAAAAGTTATATCTCTTCTGTGGGCTATCAGAACACAGAGATATTGGAGAAATTCGCAAAAAAAACAATTTTACTAAAAAATTTCGAACTTTGACTGATATAACTCTTTCGTCTTTCACTTTAGCGATTCGATCCATTATGATAAAAGTTAGAAATCTTCTCTGGGCTATCAGAACACAGAGATATTGGAGAAATTTGCAAAAAAAATTTTACTCAAAAATTTCGAAATTTGCCTGATATAAGTCTTTCCTTTTTCAGTTCAGCGATTCGATACATCATGATAAAAGTTATATCTCTTCTGTGGGCTATCAGAACACAGAGATATTGGCGAAATTCGCAAAAAAAACAATTTTACTAAAAAATTTCGAACTTTGACTGATATAACTCTTTCGTCTTTCACTTTAGCGATTCGATCCATTATGATAAAAGTTAGAAATCTTCTCTGGGCTATCAGAACACAGAGATATTGGAGAAATTTGCAAAAAAAATTTTACTCAAATATTTCGAAATATGCCTGATATAAGTCTTTCCTTTTTCAGTTCAGCGATTCGAAACATCATGATAAAAGTTATATCTCTTCTGTGGGCTATCAGAACACAGAGATATTGGAGAAATTTGCAAAAAAAATTTTACTCAAATATTTCGAAATATGCCTGATATAACTCTTTCGTCTTTCACTTTAGCGATTCGATCCATTATGATAAAAGTTAGAAATCTTCTCTGGGCTATCATAACACAGAGATATTGGAGAAATTTGCAAAAAAAATTTTACTCACAAATTTCGAAATTTGCCTGATATAAGTCTTTCCTTTTTCAGTTCAGCGATTCGATACATCATGATAAAAGTTATATCTCTTCTGTGGGCTATCAGAACACAGAGATATTGGAGAAATTCGCAAAAAAAACAATTTTACTAAAAAATTTCGAACTTTGACTGATATAACTCTTTCGTCTTTCACTTTAGCGATTCGATCCATTATGATAAAAGTTAGAAATCTTCTCTGGGCTATCAGAACACAGAGATATTGGAGAAATTTGCAAAAAAAATTTTACTCAAAAATTTCGAAATTTGTCTGATATAAGTCTTTCCTTTTTCAGTTCAGCGATTCGATACATCATGATAAAAGTTATATCTCTTCTGTGGACTATCAGAACACAGAGATATTGGAGAAATTCGCAAAAAAAAACAATTTTACTAAAAAATTTCGAACTTTGACTGATATAACTCTTTCGTCTTTCACTTTAGCGATTCGATCCATTATGATAAAATTTAGAAATCTTCTCTGGGCTATCAGAACACAGAGATATTGGAGAAATTCGCAAAAAAAATTTTACTCAAATATTTCGAAATATGCCTGATATAAGTCTTTCCTTTTTCAGTTCAGCGATTCGAAACATCATGATAAAAGTTATATCTCTTCTGTGGGCTATCAGAACACAGAGATATTGGAGAAATTCGCAAAAAAAACAATTTTACTAAAAAATTTCGAACTTTGACTGATATAACTCTTTCGTCTTTCACTTTAGCGATTCGATCCATTATGATAAAAGTTAGAAATCTTCTCTGGGCTATCAGAACACAGAGATATTGGAGAAATTTGCAAAAAAAATTTTACTCAAAAATTTCGAAATTTGCCTGATATAAGTCTTTCCTTTTTCAGTTCAGCGATTCGATACATCATGATAAAAGTTATATCTCTTCTGTGGGCTATCAGAACACAGAGATATTGGAGAAATTCGCAAAAAAAACAATTTTACTAAAAAATTTCGAACTTTGACTGATATAACTCTTTCGTCTTTCACTTTAGCGATTCGATCCATTATGATAAAAGTTAGAAATCTTCTCTGGGCTATCAGAACACAGAGATATTGGAGAAATTTGCAAAAAAAATTTTACTCAAATATTTCGAAATATGCCTGATATAAGTCTTTCCTTTTTCAGTTCAGCGATTCGAAACATCATGATAAAAGTTATATCTCTTCTGTGGGCTATCAGAACACAGAGATATTGGAGAAATTCGCAAAAAAAACAATTTTACTAAAAAATTTCGAACTTTGACTGATATAACACTTTCGTCTTTCACTTTAGCGATTCGATCCATTATGATAAAAGTTAGAAATCTTCTCTGGGCTATCAGAACACAGAGATATTGGAGAAATTTGCAAAAAAAATTTTACTCAAAAATTTCGAAATTTGCCTGATATAAGTCTTTCCTTTTTCAGTTCAGCGATTCGATACATCATGATAAAAGTTATATCTCTTCTGTGGGCTATCAGAACACAGAGATATTGGAGAAATTCGCAAAAAAAACAATTTTACTATAAAATTTCTAACTTTGACTGATATAACTCTTTCGTCTTTCACTTTAGCGATTAGATCCATTATGATAAAAGTTAGAAATCTTCTCTGGGCTATCAGAACACAGAGATATTGGAGAAATTTGCAAAAAAAATTTTACTCAAAAATTTCGAAATTTGTCTGATATAAGTCTTTCCTTTTTCAGTTCAGCGATTCGATACATCATGATAAAAGTTATATCTCTTCTGTGGGCTATCAGAACACAGAGATATTGGAGAAATTCGCAAAAAAAACAATTTTACTAAAAAATTTCGAACTTTGACTGATATAACTCTTTCGTCTTTCACTTTAGCGATTCGATCCATTATGATAAAAGTTAGAAATCTTCTCTGGGCTATCAGAACACAGAGATATTGGAGAAATTTGCAAAAAAAATTTTACTCAAAAATTTCGAAATTTGCCTGATATAAGTCTTTCCTTTTTCAGTTCAGCGATTCGATACATCATGATAAAAGTTATATCTCTTCTGTGGGCTATCAGAACACAGAGATATTGGAGAAATTCGCAAAAAAAACAATTTTACTATAAAATTTCTAACTTTGACTGATATAACTCTTTCGTCTTTCACTTTAGCGATTAGATCCATTATGATAAAAGTTAGAAATCTTCTCTGGGCTATCAGAACACAGAGATATTGGAGAAATTTGCAAAAAAAATTTTACTCAAAAATTTCGAAATTTGTCTGATATAAGTCTTTCCTTTTTCAGTTCAGCGATTCGATACATCATGATAAAAGTTATATCTCTTCTGTGGACTATCAGAACACAGAGATATTGGAGAAATTCGCAAAAAAAACAATTTTACTATAAAATTTCTAACTTTGACTGATATAACTCTTTCGTCTTTCACTTTAGCGATTAGATCCATTATGATAAAAGTTAGAAATCTTCTCTGGGCTATCAGAACACAGAGATATTGGAGAAATTTGCAAAAAAAATTTTACTCAAATATTTCGAAATATGCCTGATATAAGTCTTTCCTTTTTCAGTTCAGCGATTCGAAACATCATGATAAAAGTTATATCTCTTCTGTGGGCTATCAGAACACAGAGATATTGGAGAAATTCGCAAAAAAAACAATTTTACTAAAAAATTTCGAACTTTGACTGATATAACTCTTTCGTCTTTCACTTTAGCGATTCGATCCATTATGATAAAAGTTAGAAATCTTCTCTGGGCTATCAGAACACAGAGATATTGGAGAAATTTGCAAAAAAAATTTTACTCAAAAATTTCGAAATTTGCCTGATATAAGTCTTTCCTTTTTCAGTTCAGCGATTCGATACATCATGATAAAAGTTATATCTCTTCTGTGGGCTATCAGAACACAGAGATATTGGAGAAATTCGCAAAAAAAACAATTTTACTAAAAAATTTCGAACTTTGACTGATATAACTCTTTCGTCTTTCACTTTAGCGATTCGATCCATTATGATAAAAGTTAGAAATCTTCTCTGGGCTATCAGAACACAGAGATATTGGAGAAATTTGCAAAAAAAATTTTACTCAAATATTTCGAAATATGCCTGATATAAGTCTTTCCTTTTTCAGTTCAGCGATTCGAAACATCATGATAAAAGTTATATCTCTTCTGTGGGCTATCAGAACACAGAGATATTGGAGAAATTCGCAAAAAAAACAATTTTACTAAAAAATTTCGAACTTTGACTGATATAACACTTTCGTCTTTCACTTTAGCGATTCGATCCATTATGATAAAAGTTAGAAATCTTCTCTGGGCTATCAGAACACAGAGATATTGGAGAAATTTGCAAAAAAAATTTTACTCAAAAATTTCGAAATTTGCCTGATATAAGTCTTTCCTTTTTCAGTTCAGCGATTCGATACATCATGATAAAAGTTATATCTCTTCTGTGGGCTATCAGAACACAGAGATATTGGAGAAATTCGCAAAAAAAACAATTTTACTATAAAATTTCGAACTTTGACTGATATAACTCTTTCGTCTTTCACTTTAGCGATTCGATCCATTATGATAAAAGTTAGAAATCTTCTCTGGGCTATCAGAACACAGAGATATTGGAGAAATTTGCAAAAAAAATTTTACTCAAAAATTTCGAAATTTGCCTGATATAAGTCTTTCCTTTTTCAGTTCAGCGATTCGATACATCATGATAAAAGTTATATCTCTTCTGTGGGCTATCAGAACACAGAGATATTGGAGAAATTCGCAAAAAAAACAATTTTACTAAAAAATTTCGAACTTTGACTGATATAACTCTTTCGTCTTTCACTTTAGCGATTCGATCCATTATGATAAAAGTTAGAAATCTTCTCTGGGCTATCAGAACACAGAGATATTGGAGAAATTTGCAAAAAAAATTTTACTCAAAAATTTCGAAATTTGCCTGATATAAGTCTTTCCTTTTTCAGTTCAGCGATTCGATACATCATGATAAAAGTTATATCTCTTCTGTGGGCTATCAGAACACAGAGATATTGGAGAAATTCGCAAAAAAAACAATTTTACTATAAAATTTCTAACTTTGACTGATATAACTCTTTCGTCTTTCACTTTAGCGATTAGATCCATTATGATAAAAGTTAGAAATCTTCTCTGGGCTATCAGAACACAGAGATATTGGAGAAATTTGCAAAAAAAATTTTACTCAAAAATTTCGAAATTTGTCTGATATAAGTCTTTCCTTTTTCAGTTCAGCGATTCGATACATCATGATAAAAGTTATATCTCTTCTGTGGACTATCAGAACACAGAGATATTGGAGAAATTCGCAAAAAAAACAATTTTACTATAAAATTTCTAACTTTGACTGATATAACTCTTTCGTCTTTCACTTTAGCGATTAGATCCATTATGATAAAAGTTAGAAATCTTCTCTGGGCTATCAGAACACAGAGATATTGGAGAAATTTGCAAAAAAAATTTTACTCAAATATTTCGAAATATGCCTGATATAAGTCTTTCCTTTTTCAGTTCAGCGATTCGAAACATCATGATAAAAGTTATATCTCTTCTGTGGGCTATCAGAACACAGAGATATTGGAGAAATTCGCAAAAAAAACAATTTTACTAAAAAATTTCGAACTTTGACTGATATAACTCTTTCGTCTTTCACTTTAGCGATTCGATCCATTATGATAAAAGTTAGAAATCTTCTCTGGGCTATCAGAACACAGAGATATTGGAGAAATTTGCAAAAAAAATTTTACTCAAAAATTTCGAAATTTGCCTGATATAAGTCTTTCCTTTTTCAGTTCAGCGATTCGATACATCATGATAAAAGTTATATCTCTTCTGTGGGCTATCAGAACACAGAGATATTGGAGAAATTCGCAAAAAAAACAATTTTACTAAAAAATTTCGAACTTTGACTGATATAACTCTTTCGTCTTTCACTTTAGCGATTCGATCCATTATGATAAAAGTTAGAAATCTTCTCTGGGCTATCAGAACACAGAGATATTGGAGAAATTTGCAAAAAAAATTTTACTCAAATATTTCGAAATATGCCTGATATAAGTCTTTCCTTTTTCAGTTCAGCGATTCGAAACATCATGATAAAAGTTATATCTCTTCTGTGGGCTATCAGAACACAGAGATATTGGAGAAATTCGCAAAAAAAACAATTTTACTAAAAAATTTCGAACTTTGACTGATATAACTCTTTCGTCTTTCACTTTAGCGATTCGATCCATTATGATAAAAGTTAGAAATCTTCTCTGGGCTATCAGAACACAGAGATATTGGAGAAATTTGCAAAAAAAATTTTACTCAAAAATTTCGAAATTTGCCTGATATAAGTCTTTCCTTTTTCAGTTCAGCGATTCGAAACATCATGATAAAAGTTATATCTCTTCTGTGGGCTATCAGAACACAGAGATATTGGAGAAATTCGCAAAAAAAACAATTTTACTAAAAAATTTCGAACTTTGACTGATATAACTCTTTCGTCTTTCACTTTAGCGATTCGATCCATTATGATAAAAGTTAGAAATCTTCTCTGGGCTATCAGAACACAGAGATATTGGAGAAATTTGCAAAAAAAATTTTACTCAAAAATTTCGAAATTTGCCTGATATAAGTCTTTCCTTTTTCAGTTCAGCGATTCGATACATCATGATAAAAGTTATATCTCTTCTGTGGGCTATCAGAACACAGAGATATTGGAGAAATTCGCAAAAAAAACAATTTTACTATAAAATTTCTAACTTTGACTGATATAACTCTTTCGTCTTTCACTTTAGCGATTAGATCCATTATGATAAAAGTTAGAAATCTTCTCTGGGCTATCAGAACACAGAGATATTGGAGAAATTTGCAAAAAAAATTTTACTCAAAAATTTCGAAATTTGCCTGATATAAGTCTTTCCTTTTTCAGTTCAGCGATTCGATACATCATGATAAAAGTTATATCTCTTCTGTGGGCTATCAGAACACAGAGATATTGGAGAAATTCGCAAAAAAAACAATTTTACTATAAAATTTCTAACTTTGACTGATATAACTCTTTCGTCTTTCACTTTAGCGATTCGATCCATTATGATAAAAGTTAGAAATCTTCTCTGGGCTATCAGAACACAGAGATATTGGAGAAATTTGCAAAAAAAATTTTACTCAAAAATTTCGAAATTTGTCTGATATAAGTCTTTCCTTTTTCAGTTCAGCGATTCGATACATCATGATAAAAGTTATATCTCTTCTGTGGACTATCAGAACACAGAGATATTGGAGAAATTCGCAAAAAAAACAATTTTACTATAAAATTTCTAACTTTGACTGATATAACTCTTTCGTCTTTCACTTTAGCGATTAGATCCATTATGATAAAAGTTAGAAATCTTCTCTGGGCTATCAGAACACAGAGATATTGGAGAAATTTGCAAAAAAAATTTTACTCAAATATTTCGAAATATGCCTGATATAAGTCTTTCCTTTTTCAGTTCAGCGATTCGAAACATCATGATAAAAGTTATATATCTTCTGTGGGCTATCAGAACACAGAGATATTGGAGAAATTCGCAAAAAAAACAATTTTACTAAAAAATTTCGAACTTTGACTGATATAACTCTTTCGTCTTTCACTTTAGCGATTCGATCCATTATGATAAAAGTTAGAAATCTTCTCTGGGCTATCAGAACACAGAGATATTGGAGAAATTTGCAAAAAAAATTTTACTCAAAAATTTCGAAATTTGCCTGATATAAGTCTTTCCTTTTTCAGTTCAGCGATTCGATACATCATGATAAAAGTTATATCTCTTCTGTGGGCTATCAGAACACAGAGATATTGGAGAAATTCGCAAAAAAAACAATTTTACTATAAAATTTCTAACTTTGACTGATATAACTCTTTCGTCTTTTACTTTAGCGATTAGATCCATTATGATAAAAGTTAGAAATCTTCTCTGGGCTATCAGAACACAGAGATATTGGAGAAATTTGCAAAAAAAATTTTACTCAAAAATTTCGAAATTTGCCTGATATAAGTCTTTCCTTTTTCAGTTCAGCGATTCGATACATCATGATAAAAGTTATATCTCTTCTGTGGGCTATCAGAACACAGAGATATTGGAGAAATTCGCAAAAAAAACAATTTTACTATAAAATTTCTAACTTTGACTGATATAACTCTTTCGTCTTTCACTTTAGCGATTCGATCCATTATGATAAAAGTTAGAAATCTTCTCTGGGCTATCAGAACACAGAGATATTGGAGAAATTTGCAAAAAAAATTTTACTCAAAAATTTCGAAATTTGTCTGATATAAGTCTTTCCTTTTTCAGTTCAGCGATTCGATACATCATGATAAAAGTTATATCTCTTCTGTGGACTATCAGAACACAGAGATATTGGAGAAATTCGCAAAAAAAACAATTTTACTATAAAATTTCTAACTTTGACTGATATAACTCTTTCGTCTTTCACTTTAGCGATTAGATCCATTATGATAAAAGTTAGAAATCTTCTCTGGGCTATCAGAACACAGAGATATTGGAGAAATTTGCAAAAAAAATTTTACTCAAATATTTCGAAATATGCCTGATATAAGTCTTTCCTTTTTCAGTTCAGCGATTCGAAACATCATGATGAAAGTTATATATCTTCTGTGGGCTATCAGAACACAGAGATATTGGAGAAATTCGCAAAAAAAACAATTTTACTAAAAAATTTCGAACTTTGACTGATATAACTCTTTCGTCTTTCACTTTAGCGATTCGATCCATTATGATAAAAGTTAGAAATCTTCTCTGGGCTATCAGAACACAGAGATATTGGAGAAATTTGCAAAAAAAATTTTACTCAAATATTTCGAAATATGCCTGATATAAGTCTTTCCTTTTTCAGTTCAGCGATTCGAAACATCATGATAAAATTTATATCTCTTCTGTGGGCCATCAGAACACAGAGATATTGGAGAAATTCGCAAAAAAAACAATTTTACTAAAAAATTTCGAACTTTGACTGATATAACTCTTTCGTCTTTCACTTTAGCGATTCGATCCATTATGATAAAAGTTAGAAATCTTCTCTGGGCTATCAGAACACAGAGATATTGGAGAAATTTGCAAAAAAAATTTTACTCAAAAATTTCGAAATTTGCCTGATATAAGTCTTTCCTTTTTCAGTTCAGCGATTCGATACATCATGATAAAAGTTATATCTCTTCTGTGGGCTATCAGAACACAGAGATATTGGAGAAATTCGCAAAAAAACAATTTTACTAAAAAATTTCGAACTTTGACTGATATAACTCTTTCGTCTTTCACTTTAGCGATTCGATCCATTATGATACAAGTTAGAAATCTTCTCTGGGCTATCAGAACACAGAGATATTGGAGAAATTTGCAAAAAAAATTTTACTCAAATATTTCGAAATATGCCTGATATAAGTCTTTCCTTTTTCAGTTCAGCGATTCGAAACATCATGATAAAAGTTATATCTCTTCTGTGGGCTATCAGAACACAGAGATAATGGAGAAATTCGCAAAAAAAACAATTTTACTAAAAAATTTCGAACTTTGACTGATATAACTCTTTCGTCTTTCACTTTAGCGATTCGATCCATTATGATAAAAGTTAGAAATCTTCTCTGGGCTATCAGAACACAGAGATATTGGAGAAATTTGCAAAAAAATTTTACTCAAAAATTTCGAAATTTGCCTGATATAAGTCTTTCCTTTTTCAGTTCAGCGATTCGAAACATCATGATAAAAGTTATATCTCTTCTGTGGGCTATCAGAACACAGAGATATTGGAGAAATTCGCAAAAAAAACAATTTTACTAAAAAATTTCGAACTTTGACTGATATAACTCTTTCGTCTTTCACTTTAGCGATTCGATCCATTATGATAAAAGTTAGAAATCTTCTCTGGGCTATCAGAACACAGAGATATTGGAGAAATTTGCAAAAAAAATTTTACTCAAATATTTCGAAATATGCCTGATATAAGTCTTTCCTTTTTCAGTTCAGCGATTCGAAACATCATGATAAAATTTATATCTCTTCTGTGGGCTATCAGAACACAGAGATATTGGAGAAATTCGCAAAAAAAACAATTTTACTAAAAAATTTCGAACTTTGACTGATATAACTCTTTCGTCTTTCACTTTAGCGATTCGATCCATTATGATAAAAGTTAGAAATCTTCTCTGGGCTATCAGAACACAGAGATATTGGAGAAATTTGCAAAAAAAATTTTACTCAAAAATTTCGAAATTTGCCTGATATAAGTCTTTCCTTTTTCAGTTCAGCGATTCGATACATCATGATAAAAGTTATATCTCTTCTGTGGGCTATCAGAACACAGAGATATTGGAGAAATTCGCAAAAAAAACAATTTTACTAAAAAATTTCGAACTTTGACTGATATAACTCTTTCGTCTTTCACTTTAGCGATTCGATCCATTATGATAAAAGTTAGAAATCTTCTCTGGGCTATCAGAACACAGAGATATTGGAGAAATTTGCAAAAAAAATTTTACTCAAATATTTCGAAATATGCCTGATATAAGTCTTTCCTTTTTCAGTTCAGCGATTCGAAACATCATGATAAAAGTTATATCTCTTCTGTGGGCTATCAGAACACAGAGATATTGGAGAAATTCGCAAAAAAACAATTTTACTAAAAAATTTCGAACTTTGACTAATATAACTCTTTCGTCTTTCACTTTAGCGATTCGATCCATTATGATAAAAGTTAGAAATCTTCTCTGGGCTATCAGAACACAGAGATATTGGAGAAATTTGCAAAAAAAATTTTACTCAAAAATTTCGAAATTTGCCTGATATAAGTCTTTCCTTTTTCAGTTCAGCGATTCGAAACATCATGATAAAAGTTATATCTCTTCTGTGGGCTATCAGAACACAGAGATATTGGAGAAATTCGCAAAAAAAACAATTTTACTAAAAAATTTCGAACTTTGACTGATATAACTCTTTCGTCTTTCACTTTAGCGATTCGATCCATTATGATAAAAGTTAGAAATCTTCTCTGGGCTATCAGAACACAGAGATATTGGAGAAATTTGCAAAAAAAATTTTACTCAAAAATTTCGAAATTTGCCTGATATAAGTCTTTCCTTTTTCAGTTCAGCGATTCGATACATCATGATAAAAGTTATATCTCTTCTGTGGGCTATCAGAACACAGAGATATTGGAGAAATTCGCAAAAAAAACAATTTTACTATAAAATTTCTAACTTTGACTGATATAACTCTTTCGTCTTTCACTTTAGCGATTAGATCCATTATGATAAAAGTTAGAAATCTTCTCTGGGCTATCAGAACACAGAGATATTGGAGAAATTTGCAAAAAAAATTTTACTCAAAAATTTCGAAATTTGCCTGATATAAGTCTTTCCTTTTTCAGTTCAGCGATTCGATACATCATGATAAAAGTTATATCTCTTCTGTGGGCTATCAGAACACAGAGATATTGGAGAAATTCGCAAAAAAAACAATTTTACTAAAAAATTTCGAACTTTGACTGATATAACTCTTTCGTCTTTCACTTTAGCGATTCGATCCATTATGATAAAAGTTAGAAATCTTCTCTGGGCTATCAGAACACAGAGATATTGGAGAAATTTGCAAAAAAAATTTTACTCAAAAATTTCGAAATTTGCCTGATATAAGTCTTTCCTTTTTCAGTTCAGCGATTCGAAACATCATGATAAAAGTTATATCTCTTCTGTGGGCTATCAGAACACAGAGATATTGGAGAAATTCGCAAAAAAAACAATTTTACTAAAAAATTTCGAACTTTGACTGATATAACTCTTTCGTCTTTCACTTTAGCGATTCGATCCATTATGATAAAAGTTAGAAATCTTCTCTGGGCTATCAGAACACAGAGATATTGGAGAAATTTGCAAAAAAAATTTTACTCAAAAATTTCGAAATTTGCCTGATATAAGTCTTTCCTTTTTCAGTTCAGCGATTCGAAACATCATGATAAAAGTTATATCTCTTCTGTGGGCTATCAGAACACAGAGATATTGGAGAAATTCGCAAAAAAAACAATTTTACTAAAAAATTTCGAACTTTGACTGATATAACTCTTTCGTCTTTCACTTTAGCGATTCGATCCATTATGATAAAAGTTAGAAATCTTCTCTGGGCTATCAGAACACAGAGATATTGGAGAAATTTGCAAAAAAATTTTACTCAAAAATTTCGAAATTTGCCTGATATAAGTCTTTCCTTTTTCAGTTCAGCGATTCGATACATCATGATAAAAGTTATATCTCTTCTGTGGGCTATCAGAACACAGAGATATTGGAGAAATTCGCAAAAAAAACAATTTTACTATAAAATTTCTAACTTTGACTGATATAACTCTTTCGTCTTTCACTTTAGCGATTAGATCCATTATGATAAAAGTTAGAAATCTTCTCTGGGCTATCAGAACACAGAGATATTGGAGAAATTTGCAAAAAAATTTTACTCAAAAATTTCGAAATTTGCCTGATATAAGTCTTTCCTTTTTCAGTTCAGCGATTCGATACATCATGATAAAAGTTATATCTCTTCTGTGGGCTATCAGAACACAGAGATATTGGAGAAATTCGCAAAAAAAACAATTTTACTATAAAATTTCGAACTTTGACTGATATAACTCTTTCGTCTTTCACTTTAGCGATTCGATCCATTATGATAAAAGTTAGAAATCTTCTCTGGGCTATCAGAACACAGAGATATTGGAGAAATTTGCAAAAAAAATTTTACTCAAATATTTCGAAATATGCCTGATATAAGTCTTTCCTTTTTCAGTTCAGCGATTCGAAACATCATGATAAAAGTTATATCTCTTCTGTGGGCTATCAGAACACAGAGATATTGGAGAAATTCGCAAAAAAAAACAATTTTACTATAAAATTTCTAACTTTGACTGATATAACTCTTTCGTCTTTCACTTTAGCGATTAGATCCATTATGATAAAAGTTAGAAATCTTCTCTTGGCTATCAGAACACAGAGATATTGGAGAAATTTGCAAAAAAATTTTACTCAAAAATTTCGAAATTTGTCTGATATAAGTCTTTCCTTTTTCAGTTCAGCGATTCGATACATCATGATAAAAGTTATATCTCTTCTATGGACTATCAGAACACAGAGATATTGGAGAAATTCGCAAAAAAAACAATTTTACTATAAAATTTCTAACTTTGACTGATATAACTCTTTCGTCTTTCACTTTAGCGATTAGATCCATTATGATAAAAGTTAGAAATCTTCTCTGGGCTATCAGAACACAGAGATATTGGAGAAATTTGCAAAAAAAATTTTACTCAAATATTTCGAAATATGCCTGATATAAGTCTTTCCTTTTTCAGTTCAGCGATTCGAAACATCATGATAAAATTTATATCTCTTCTGTGGGCTATCAGAACACAGAGATATTGGAGAAATTCGCAAAAAAAACAATTTTACTAAAAAATTTCGAACTTTGACTGATATAACTCTTTCGTCTTTCACTTTAGCGATTCGATCCATTATGATAAAAGTTAGAAATCTTCTCTGGGCTATCAGAACACAGAGATATTGGAGAAATTTGCAAAAAAAATTTTACTCAAAAATTTCGAAATTTGCCTGATATAAGTCTTTCCTTTTTCAGTTCAGCGATTCGATACATCATGATAAAAGTTATATCTCTTCTGTGGGCTATCAGAACACAGAGATATTGGAGAAATTCGCAAAAAAAACAATTTTACTAAAAAATTTCGAACTTTGACTGATATAACTCTTTCGTCTTTCACTTTAGCGATTCGATCCATTATGATAAAAGTTAGAAATCTTCTCTGGGCTATCAGAACACAGAGATATTGGAGAAATTTGCAAAAAAATTTTACTCAAATATTTCGAAATATGCCTGATATAAGTCTTTCCTTTTTCAGTTCAGCGATTCGAAACATCATGATAAAAGTTATATCTCTTCTGTGGGCTATCAGAACACAGAGATATTGGAGAAATTCGCAAAAAAAACAATTTTACTATAAAATTTCTAACTTTGACTGATATAACTCTTTCGTCTTTCACTTTAGCGATTAGATCCATTATGATAAAAGTTAGAAATCTTCTCTTGGCTATCAGAACACAGAGATATTGGAGAAATTTGCAAAAAAAATTTTACTCAAAAATTTCGAAATTTGTCTGATATAAGTCTTTCCTTTTTCAGTTCAGCGATTCGATACATCATGATAAAAGTTATATCTCTTCTGTGGACTATCAGAACACAGAGATATTGGAGAAATTCGCAAAAAAAACAATTTTACTATAAAATTTCTAACTTTGACTGATATAACTCTTTCGTCTTTCACTTTAGCGATTAGATCCATTATGATAAAAGTTAGAAATCTTCTCTGGGCTATCAGAACACAGAGATATTGGAGAAATTTGCAAAAAAAATTTTACTCAAATATTTCGAAATATGCCTGATATAAGTCTTTCCTTTTTCAGTTCAGCGATTCGAAACATCATGATAAAATTTATATCTCTTCTGTGGGCTATCAGAACACAGAGATATTGGAGAAATTCGCAAAAAAAACAATTTTACTAAAAAATTTCGAACTTTGACTGATATAACTCTTTCGTCTTTCACTTTAGCGATTCGATCCATTATGATAAAAGTTAGAAATCTTCTCTGGGCTATCAGAACACAGAGATATTGGAGAAATTTGCAAAAAAAATTTTACTCAAAAATTTCGAAATTTGCCTGATATAAGTCTTTCCTTTTTCAGTTCAGCGATTCGATACATCATGATAAAAGTTATATCTCTTCTGTGGGCTATCAGAACACAGAGATATTGGAGAAATTCGCAAAAAAAACAATTTTACTAAAAAATTTCGAACTTTGACTGATATAACTCTTTCGTCTTTCACTTTAGCGATTCGATCCATTATGATAAAAGTTAGAAATCTTCTCTGGGCTATCAGAACACAGAGATATTGGAGAAATTTGCAAAAAAAATTTTACTCAAATATTTCGAAATATGCCTGATATAAGTCTTTCCTTTTTCAGTTCAGCGATTCGAAACATCATGATAAAAGTTATATCTCTTCTGTGGGCTATCAGAACACAGAGATATTGGAGAAATTCGCAAAAAAAACAATTTTACTAAAAAATTTCGAACTTTGACTGATATAACTCTTTCGTCTTTCACTTTAGCGATTCGATCCATTATGATAAAAGTTAGAAATCTTCTCTGGGCTATCAGAACACAGAGATATTGGAGAAATTTGCAAAAAAAATTTTACTCAAAAATTTCGAAATTTGCCTGATATAAGTCTTTCCTTTTTCAGTTCAGCGATTCGAAACATCATGATAAAAGTTATATCTCTTCTGTGGGCTATCAGAACACAGAGATATTGGAGAAATTCGCAAAAAAAACAATTTTACTAAAAAATTTCGAACTTTGACTGATATAACTCTTTCGTCTTTCACTTTAGCGATTCGATCCATTATGATAAAAGTTAGAAATCTTCTCTGGGCTATCAGAACACAGAGATATTGGAGAAATTTGCAAAAAAATTTTACTCAAATATTTCGAAATATGCCTGATATAAGTCTTTCCTTTTTCAGTTCAGCGATTCGAAACATCATGATAAAAGTTATATCTCTTCTGTGGGCTATCAGAACACAGAGATATTGGA
The DNA here is from genome assembly GCF_016802725.1 of Solenopsis invicta. NCBI lineage: Eukaryota > Metazoa > Arthropoda > Insecta > Hymenoptera > Formicidae > Solenopsis > Solenopsis invicta. Next base: position 5,763,430 of record NC_052665.1, read on the forward strand.
GAAATTCGCAAAAAAAACAATTTTACTAAAAAATTTCGAACTTTGACTGATATAACTCTTTCGTCTTTCACTTTAGCGATTCGATCCATTATGATAAAAGTTAGAAATCTTCTCTGGGCTATCAGAACACAGAGATATTGGAGAAATTTGCAAAAAAAATTTTACTCAAAAATTTCGAAATTTGCCTGATATAAGTCTTTCCTTTTTCAGTTCAGCGATTCGAAACATCATGATAAAAGTTATATCTCTTCTGTGGGCTATCAGAACACAGAGATATTGGAGAAATTCGCAAAAAAAACAATTTTACTAAAAAATTTCGAACTTTGACTGATATAACTCTTTCGTCTTTCACTTTAGCGATTCGATCCATTATGATAAAAGTTAGAAATCTTCTCTGGGCTATCAGAACACAGAGATATTGGAGAAATTTGCAAAAAAAATTTTACTCAAAAATTTCGAAATTTGCCTGATATAAGTCTTTCCTTTTTCAGTTCAGCGATTCGATACATCATGATAAAAGTTATATCTCTTCTGTGGGCTATCAGAACACAGAGATATTGGAGAAATTCGCAAAAAAAACAATTTTACTATAAAATTTCTAACTTTGACTGATATAACTCTTTCGTCTTTCACTTTAGCGATTAGATCCATTATGATAAAAGTTAGAAATCTTCTCTGGGCTATCAGAACACAGAGATATTGGAGAAATTTGCAAAAAAATTTTACTCAAAAATTTCGAAATTTGCCTGATATAAGTCTTTCCTTTTTCAGTTCAGCGATTCGATACATCATGATAAAAGTTATATCTCTTCTGTGGGCTATCAGAACACAGAGATATTGGAGAAATTCGCAAAAAAAACAATTTTACTAAAAAATTTCGAACTTTGACTGATATAACTCTTTCGTCTTTCACTTTAGCGATTCGATCCATTATGATAAAAGTTAGAAATCTTCTCTGGGCTATCAGAACACAGAGATATTGGAGAAATTTGCAAAAAAAATTTTACTCAAAAATTTCGAAATTTGCCTGATATAAGTCTTTCCTTTTTCAGTTCAGCGATTCGATACATCATGATAAAAGTTATATCTCTTCTGTGGGCTATCAGAACACAGAGATATTGGAGAAATTCGCAAAAAAAACAATTTTACTAAAAAATTTCGAACTTTGACTGATATAACTCTTTCGTCTTTCACTTTAGCGATTCGATCCATTATGATAAAAGTTAGAAATCTTCTCTGGGCTATCAGAACACAGAGATATTGGAGAAATTTGCAAAAAAAATTTTACTCAAATATTTCGAAATATGCCTGATATAAGTCTTTCCTTTTTCAGTTCAGCGATTCGAAACATCATGATAAAAGTTATATCTCTTCTGTGGGCTATCAGAACACAGAGATATTGGAGAAATTCGCAAAAAAAACAATTTTACTAAAAAATTTCGAACTTTGACTGATATAACTCTTTCGTCTTTCACTTTAGCGATTCGATCCATTATGATAAAAGTTAGAAATCTTCTCTGGGCTATCAGAACACAGAGATATTGGAGAAATTTGCAAAAAAAATTTTACTCAAATATTTCGAAATATGCCTGATATAAGTCTTTCCTTTTTCAGTTCAGCGATTCGAAACATCATGATAAAAGTTATATCTCTTCTGTGGGCTATCAGAACACAGAGATATTGGAGAAATTCGCAAAAAAAACAATTTTACTATAAAATTTCTAACTTTGACTGATATAACTCTTTCGTCTTTCTCTTTAGCGATTAGATCCATTATGATAAAAGTTAGAAATCTTCTCTTGGCTATCAGAACACAGAGATATTGGAGAAATTTGCAAAAAAATTTTACTCAAAAATTTCGAAATTTGTCTGATATAAGTCTTTCCTTTTTCAGTTCAGCGATTCGATACATCATGATAAAAGTTATATCTCTTCTGTGGACTATCAGAACACAGAGATATTGGAGAAATTCGCAAAAAAAACAATTTTACTATAAAATTTCTAACTTTGACTGATATAACTCTTTCGTCTTTCACTTTAGCGATTAGATCCATTATGATAAAAGTTAGAAATCTTCTCTGGGCTATCAGAACACAGAGATATTGGAGAAATTTGCAAAAAAAATTTTACTCAAAAATTTCGAAATTTGGCTGATATAAGTCTTTCCTTTTTCAGTTCAGCGATTCGATACATCATGATAAAAGTTATATCTCTTCTGTGGGCTATCAGAACACAGAGATATTGGAGAAATTCGCAAAAAAAACAATTTTACTAAAAAATTTCGAACTTTGACTGATATAACTCTTTCGTCTTTCACTTTAGCGATTCGATCCATTATGATAAAAGTTAGAAATCTTCTCTGGGCTATCAGAACACAGAGATATTGGAGAAATTTGCAAAAAAAATTTTACTCAAAAATTTCGAAATTTGCCTGATATAAGTCTTTCCTTTTTCAGTTCAGCGATTCGATACATCATGATAAAAGTTATATCTCTTCTGTGGGCTATCAGAACACAGAGATATTGGAGAAATTCGCAAAAAAAACAATTTTACTAAAAAATTTCGAACTTTGACTGATATAACTCTTTCGTCTTTCACTTTAGCGATTCGATCCATTATGATAAAAGTTAGAAATCTTCTCTGGGCTATCAGAACACAGAGATATTGGAGAAATTTGCAAAAAAAATTTTACTCAAAAATTTCGAAATTTGCCTGATATAAGTCTTTCCTTTTTCAGTTCAGCGATTCGATACATCATGATAAAAGTTATATCTCTTCTGTGGGCTATCAGAACACAGAGATATTGGAGAAATTCGCAAAAAAAACAATTTTACTAAAAAATTTCGAACTTTGACTGATATAACTCTTTCGTCTTTCACTTTAGCGATTCGATCCATTATGATAAAAGTTAGAAATCTTCTCTGGGCTATCAGAACACAGAGATATTGGAGAAATTTGCAAAAAAATTTTACTCAAATATTTCGAAATATGCCTGATATAAGTCTTTCCTTTTTCAGTTCAGCGATTCGAAACATCATGATAAAAGTTATATCTCTTCTGTGGGCTATCAGAACACAGAGATATTGGAGAAATTCGCAAAAAAAACAATTTTACTAAAAAATTTCGAACTTTGACTGATATAACTCTTTCGTCTTTCACTTTAGCGATTCGATCCATTATGATAAAAGTTAGAAATCTTCTCTGGGCTATCAGAACACAGAGATATTGGAGAAATTTGCAAAAAAAATTTTACTCAAATATTTCGAAATATGCCTGATATAAGTCTTTCCTTTTTCAGTTCAGCGATTCGAAACATCATGATAAAAGTTATATCTCTTCTGTGGGCTATCAGAACACAGAGATATTGGAGAAATTCGCAAAAAAAACAATTTTACTATAAAATTTCTAACTTTGACTGATATAACTCTTTCGTCTTTCACTTTAGCGATTCGATCCATTATGATAAAAGTTAGAAATCTTCTCTGGGCTATCAGAACACAGAGATATTGGAGAAATTTGCAAAAAAAATTTTACTCAAAAATTTCGAAATTTGCCTGATATAAGTCTTTCCTTTTTCAGTTCAGCGATTCGATACATCATGATAAAAGTTATATCTCTTCTGTGGGCTATCAGAACACAGAGATATTGGAGAAATTCGCAAAAAAAACAATTTTACTAAAAAATTTCGAACTTTGACTGATATAACTCTTTCGTCTTTCACTTTAGCGATTCGATCCATTATGATAAAAGTTAGAAATCTTCTCTGGGCTATCAGAACACAGAGATATTGGAGAAATTTGCAAAAAAATTTTACTCAAAAATTTCGAAATTTGCCTGATATAAGTCTTTCCTTTTTCAGTTCAGCGATTCGATACATCATGATAAAAGTTATATCTCTTCTGTGGGCTATCAGAACACAGAGATATTGGAGAAATTCGCAAAAAAAACAATTTTACTAAAAAATTTCGAACTTTGACTGATATAACTCTTTCGTCTTTCACTTTAGCGATTCGATCCATTATGATAAAAGTTAGAAATCTTCTCTGGGCTATCAGAACACAGAGATATTGGAGAAATTTGCAAAAAAAATTTTACTCAAATATTTCGAAATATGCCTGATATAAGTCTTTCCTTTTTCAGTTCAGCGATTCGAAACATCATGATAAAAGTTATATCTCTTCTGTGGGCTATCAGAACACAGAGATATTGGAGAAATTCGCAAAAAAAACAATTTTACTAAAAAATTTCGAACTTTGACTGATATAACTCTTTCGTCTTTCACTTTAGCGATTCGATCCATTATGATAAAAGTTAGAAATCTTCTCTGGGCTATCAGAACACAGAGATATTGGAGAAATTTGCAAAAAAAATTTTACTCAAAAATTTCGAAATTTGCCTGATATAAGTCTTTCCTTTTTCAGTTCAGCGATTCGATACATCATGATAAAAGTTATATCTCTTCTGTGGGCTATCAGAACACAGAGATATTGGAGAAATTCGCAAAAAAAACAATTTTACTAAAAAATTTCGAACTTTGACTGATATAACTCTTTCGTCTTTCACTTTAGCGATTCGATCCATTATGATAAAAGTTAGAAATCTTCTCTGGGCTATCAGAACACAGAGATATTGGAGAAATTTGCAAAAAAAATTTTACTCAAATATTTCGAAATATGCCTGATATAAGTCTTTCCTTTTTCAGTTCAGCGATTCGAAACATCATGATAAAAGTTATATCTCTTCTGTGGGCTATCAGAACACAGAGATATTGGAGAAATTCGCAAAAAAAACAATTTTACTAAAAAATTTCGAACTTTGACTGATATAACTCTTTCGTCTTTCACTTTAGCGATTCGATCCATTATGATAAAAGTTAGAAATCTTCTCTGGGCTATCAGAACACAGAGATATTGGAGAAATTTGCAAAAAAAATTTTACTCAAAAATTTCGAAATTTGCCTGATATAAGTCTTTCCTTTTTCAGTTCAGCGATTCGAAACATCATGATAAAAGTTATATCTCTTCTGTGGGCTATCAGAACACAGAGATATTGGAGAAATTCGCAAAAAAAACAATTTTACTAAAAAATTTCGAACTTTGACTGATATAACTCTTTCGTCTTTCACTTTAGCGATTCGATCCATTATGATAAAAGTTAGAAATCTTCTCTGGGCTATCAGAACACAGAGATATTGGAGAAATTTGCAAAAAAAATTTTACTCAAAAATTTCGAAATTTGCCTGATATAAGTCTTTCCTTTTTCAGTTCAGCGATTCGATACATCATGATAAAAGTTATATCTCTTCTGTGGGCTATCAGAACACAGAGATATTGGAGAAATTCGCAAAAAAAACAATTTTACTAAAAAATTTCGAACTTTGACTGATATAACTCTTTCGTCTTTCACTTTAGCGATTCGATCCATTATGATAAAAGTTAGAAATCTTCTCTGGGCTATCAGAACACAGAGATATTGGAGAAATTTGCAAAAAAAATTTTACTCAAATATTTCGAAATATGCCTGATATAAGTCTTTCCTTTTTCAGTTCAGCGATTCGAAACATCATGATAAAAGTTATATCTCTTCTGTGGGCTATCAGAACACAGAGATATTGGAGAAATTCGCAAAAAAAACAATTTTACTATAAAATTTCTAACTTTGACTGATATAACTCTTTCGTCTTTCACTTTAGCGATTCGATCCATTATGATAAAAGTTAGAAATCTTCTCTGGGCTATCAGAACACAGAGATATTGGAGAAATTTGCAAAAAAAATTTTACTCAAATATTTCGAAATATGCCTGATATAAGTCTTTCCTTTTTCAGTTCAGCGATTCGAAACATCATGATAAAAGTTATATCTCTTCTGTGGGCTATCAGAACACAGAGATATTGGAGAAATTCGCAAAAAAAACAATTTTACTATAAAATTTCGAACTTTGACTGATATAACTCTTTCGTCTTTCACTTTAGCGATTCGATCCATTATGATAAAAGTTAGAAATCTTCTCTGGGCTATCAGAACACAGAGATATTGGAGAAATTTGCAAAAAAAATTTTACTCAAATATTTCGAAATATGCCTGATATAAGTCTTTCCTTTTTCAGTTCAGCGATTCGAAACATCATGATAAAATTTATATCTCTTCTGTGGGCTATCAGAACACAGAGATATTGGAGAAATTCGCAAAAAAAACAATTTTACTAAAAAATTTCGAACTTTGACTGATATAACTCTTTCGTCTTTCACTTTAGCGATTCGATCCATTATGATAAAAGTTAGAAATCTTCTCTGGGCTATCAGAACACAGAGATATTGGAGAAATTTGCAAAAAAAATTTTACTCAAAAATTTCGAAATTTGCCTGATATAAGTCTTTCCTTTTTCAGTTCAGCGATTCGATACATCATGATAAAAGTTATATCTCTTCTGTGGGCTATCAGAACACAGAGATATTGGAGAAATTCGCAAAAAAAACAATTTTACTAAAAAATTTCGAACTTTGACTGATATAACTCTTTCGTCTTTCACTTTAGCGATTCGATCCATTATGATAAAAGTTAGAAATCTTCTCTGGGCTATCAGAACACAGAGATATTGGAGAAATTTGCAAAAAAAATTTTACTCAAATATTTCGAAATATGCCTGATATAAGTCTTTCCTTTTTCAGTTCAGCGATTCGAAACATCATGATAAAAGTTATATCTCTTCTGTGGGCTATCAGAACACAGAGATATTGGAGAAATTCGCAAAAAAAACAATTTTACTAAAAAATTTCGAACTTTGACTGATATAACTCTTTCGTCTTTCACTTTAGCGATTCGATCCATTATGATAAAAGTTAGAAATCTTCTCTGGGCTATCAGAACACAGAGATATTGGAGAAATTTGCAAAAAAAATTTTACTCAAAAATTTCGAAATTTGCCTGATATAAGTCTTTCCTTTTTCAGTTCAGCGATTCGAAACATCATGATAAAAGTTATATCTCTTCTGTGGGCTATCAGAACACAGAGATATTGGAGAAATTCGCAAAAAAAACAATTTTACTATAAAATTTCTAACTTTGACTGATATAACTCTTTCGTCTTTCACTTTAGCGATTAGATCCATTATGATAAAAGTTAGAAATCTTCTCTGGGCTATCAGAACACAGAGATATTGGAGAAATTTGCAAAAAAAATTTTACTCAAAAATTTCGAAATTTGCCTGATATAAGTCTTTCCTTTTTCAGTTCAGCGATTCGATACATCATGATAAAAGTTATATCTCTTCTGTGGGCTATCAGAACACAGAGATATTGGAGAAATTCGCAAAAAAAACAATTTTACTATAAAATTTCTAACTTTGACTGATATAACTCTTTCGTCTTTCACTTTAGCGATTAGATCCATTATGATAAAAGTTAGAAATCTTCTCTGGGCTATCAGAACACAGAGATATTGGAGAAATTTGCAAAAAAAATTTTACTCAAAAATTTCGAAATTTGCCTGATATAAGTCTTTCCTTTTTCAGTTCAGCGATTCGAAACATCATGATAAAAGTTATATCTCTTCTGTGGGCTATCAGAACACAGAGATATTGGAGAAATTCGCAAAAAAAACAATTTTACTAAAAAATTTCGAACTTTGACTGATATAACTCTTTCGTCTTTCACTTTAGCGATTCGATCCATTATGATAAAAGTTAGAAATCTTCTCTGGGCTATCAGAACACAGAGATATTGGAGAAATTTGCAAAAAAAATTTTACTCAAATATTTCGAAATATGCCTGATATAAGTCTTTCCTTTTTCAGTTCAGCGATTCGAAACATCATGATAAAAGTTATATCTCTTCTGTGGGCTATCAGAACACAGAGATATTGGAGAAATTCGCAAAAAAAACAATTTTACTAAAAAATTTCGAACTTTGACTGATATAACTCTTTCGTCTTTCACTTTAGCGATTCGATCCATTATGATAAAAGTTAGAAATCTTCTCTGGGCTATCAGAACACAGAGATATTGGAGAAATTTGCAAAAAAAATTTTACTCAAAAATTTCGAAATTTGCCTGATATAAGTCTTTCCTTTTTCAGTTCAGCGATTCGATACATCATGATAAAAGTTATATCTCTTCTGTGGGCTATCAGAACACAGAGATATTGGAGAAATTCGCAAAAAAAACAATTTTACTAAAAAATTTCGAACTTTGACTGATATAACTCTTTCGTCTTTCACTTTAGCGATTCGATCCATTATGATAAAAGTTAGAAATCTTCTCTGGGCTATCAGAACACAGAGATATTGGAGAAATTTGCAAAAAAAATTTTACTCAAATATTTCGAAATATGCCTGATATAAGTCTTTCCTTTTTCAGTTCAGCGATTCGAAACATCATGATAAAAGTTATATCTCTTCTGTGGGCTATCAGAACACAGAGATATTGGAGAAATTCGCAAAAAAAACAATTTTACTAAAAAATTTCGAACTTTGACTGATATAACTCTTTCGTCTTTCACTTTAGCGATTCGATCCATTATGATAAAAGTTAGAAATCTTCTCTGGGCTATCAGAACACAGAGATATTGGAGAAATTTGCAAAAAAAATTTTACTCAAAAATTTCGAAATTTGCCTGATATAAGTCTTTCCTTTTTCAGTTCAGCGATTCGAAACATCATGATAAAAGTTATATCTCTTCTGTGGGCTATCAGAACACAGAGATATTGGAGAAATTCGCAAAAAAAACAATTTTACTAAAAAATTTCGAACTTTGACTGATATAACTCTTTCGTCTTTCACTTTAGCGATTCGATCCATTATGATAAAAGTTAGAAATCTTCTCTGGGCTATCAGAACACAGAGATATTGGAGAAATTTGCAAAAAAAATTTTACTCAAAAATTTCGAAATTTGCCTGATATAAGTCTTTCCTTTTTCAGTTCAGCGATTCGATACATCATGATAAAAGTTATATCTCTTCTGTGGGCTATCAGAACACAGAGATATTGGAGAAATTCGCAAAAAAAACAATTTTACTAAAAAATTTCGAACTTTGACTGATATAACTCTTTCGTCTTTCACTTTAGCGATTCGATCCATTATGATAAAAGTTAGAAATCTTCTCTGGGCTATCAGAACACAGAGATATTGGAGAAATTTGCAAAAAAATTTTACTCAAATATTTCGAAATATGCCTGATATAAGTCTTTCCTTTTTCAGTTCAGCGATTCGAAACATCATGATAAAAGTTATATCTCTTCTGTGGGCTATCAGAACACAGAGATATTGGAGAAATTCGCAAAAAAAACAATTTTACTATAAAATTTCTAACTTTGACTGATATAACTCTTTCGTCTTTCACTTTAGCGATTAGATCCATTATGATAAAAGTTAGAAATCTTCTCTGGGCTATCAGAACACAGAGATATTGGAGAAATTTGCAAAAAAAATTTTACTCAAAAATTTCGAAATTTGCCTGATATAAGTCTTTCCTTTTTCAGTTCAGCGATTCGAAACATCATGATAAAAGTTATATCTCTTCTGTGGGCTATCAGAACACAGAGATATTGGAGAAATTCGCAAAAAAAACAATTTTACTAAAAAATTTCGAACTTTGACTGATATAACTCTTTCGTCTTTCACTTTAGCGATTCGATCCATTATGATAAAAGTTAGAAATCTTCTCTGGGCTATCAGAACACAGAGATATTGGAGAAATTTGCAAAAAAAATTTTACTCAAAAATTTCGAAATTTGCCTGATATAAGTCTTTCCTTTTTCAGTTCAGCGATTCGATACATCATGATAAAAGTTATATCTCTTCTGTGGGCTATCAGAACACAGAGATATTGGAGAAATTCGCAAAAAAAACAATTTTACTAAAAAATTTCGAACTTTGACTGATATAACTCTTTCGTCTTTCACTTTAGCGATTCGATCCATTATGATAAAAGTTAGAAATCTTCTCTGGGCTATCAGAACACAGAGATATTGGAGAAATTTGCAAAAAAAATTTTACTCAAATATTTCGAAATATGCCTGATATAAGTCTTTCCTTTTTCAGTTCAGCGATTCGAAACATCATGATAAAAGTTATATCTCTTCTGTGGGCTATCAGAACACAGAGATATTGGAGAAATTCGCAAAAAAAACAATTTTACTATAAAATTTCTAACTTTGACTGATATAACTCTTTCGTCTTTCACTTTAGCGATTAGATCCATTATGATAAAAGTTAGAAATCTTCTCTGGGCTATCAGAACACAGAGATATTGGAGAAATTTGCAAAAAAAATTTTACTCAAAAATTTCGAAATTTGCCTGATATAAGTCTTTCCTTTTTCAGTTCAGCGATTCGATACATCATGATAAAAGTTATATCTCTTCTGTGGGCTATCAGAACACAGAGATATTGGAGAAATTCGCAAAAAAAACAATTTTACTATAAAATTTCTAACTTTGACTGATATAACTCTTTCGTCTTTCACTTTAGCGATTAGATCCATTATGATAAAAGTTAGAAATCTTCTCTGGGCTATCAGAACACAGAGATATTGGAGAAATTTGCAAAAAAAATTTTACTCAAATATTTCGAAATATGCCTGATATAAGTCTTTCCTTTTTCAGTTCAGCGATTCGAAACATCATGATAAAAGTTATATCTCTTCTGTGGGCTATCAGAACACAGAGATATTGGAGAAATTCGCAAAAAAAACAATTTTACTAAAAAATTTCGAACTTTGACTGATATAACTCTTTCGTCTTTCACTTTAGCGATTCGATCCATTATGATAAAAGTTAGAAATCTTCTCTGGGCTATCAGAACACAGAGATATTGGAGAAATTTGCAAAAAAAATTTTACTCAAATATTTCGAAATATGCCTGATATAAGTCTTTCCTTTTTCAGTTCAGCGATTCGAAACATCATGATAAAAGTTATATCTCTTCTGTGGGCTATCAGAACACAGAGATATTGGAGAAATTCGCAAAAAAAACAATTTTACTAAAAAATTTCGAACTTTGACTGATATAACTCTTTCGTCTTTCACTTTAGCGATTCGATCCATTATGATAAAAGTTAGAAATCTTCTCTGGGCTATCAGAACACAGAGATATTGGAGAAATTTGCAAAAAAAATTTTACTCAAAAATTTCGAAATTTGCCTGATATAAGTCTTTCCTTTTTCAGTTCAGCGATTCGATACATCATGATAAAAGTTATATCTCTTCTGTGGGCTATCAGAACACAGAGATATTGGAGAAATTCGCAAAAAAAACAATTTTACTAAAAAATTTCGAACTTTGACTGATATAACTCTTTCGTCTTTCACTTTAGCGATTCGATCCATTATGATAAAAGTTAGAAATCTTCTCTGGGCTATCAGAACACAGAGATATTGGAGAAATTTGCAAAAAAAATTTTACTCAAATATTTCGAAATATGCCTGATATAAGTCTTTCCTTTTTCAGTTCAGCGATTCGAAACATCATGATAAAAGTTATATCTCTTCTGTGGGCTATCAGAACACAGAGATATTGGAGAAATTCGCAAAAAAAACAATTTTACTAAAAAATTTCGAACTTTGACTGATATAACTCTTTCGTCTTTCACTTTAGCGATTCGATCCATTATGATAAAAGTTAGAAATCTTCTCTGGGCTATCAGAACACAGAGATATTGGAGAAATTTGCAAAAAAAATTTTACTCAAAAATTTCGAAATTTGCCTGATATAAGTCTTTCCTTTTTCAGTTCAGCGATTCGAAACATCATGATAAAAGTTATATCTCTTCTGTGGGCTATCAGAACACAGAGATATTGGAGAAATTCGCAAAAAAAACAATTTTACTAAAAAATTTCGAACTTTGACTGATATAACTCTTTCGTCTTTCACTTTAGCGATTCGATCCATTATGATAAAAGTTAGAAATCTTCTCTGGGCTATCAGAACACAGAGATATTGGAGAAATTTGCAAAAAAAATTTTACTCAAAAATTTCGAAATTTGCCTGATATAAGTCTTTCCTTTTTCAGTTCAGCGATTCGATACATCATGATAAAAGTTATATCTCTTCTGTGGGCTATCAGAACACAGAGATATTGGAGAAATTCGCAAAAAAAACAATTTTACTAAAAAATTTCGAACTTTGACTGATATAACTCTTTCGTCTTTCACTTTAGCGATTCGATCCATTATGATAAAAGTTAGAAATCTTCTCTGGGCTATCAGAACACAGAGATATTGGAGAAATTTGCAAAAAAAATTTTACTCAAATATTTCGAAATATGCCTGATATAAGTCTTTCCTTTTTCAGTTCAGCGATTCGAAACATCATGATAAAAGTTATATCTCTTCTGTGGGCTATCAGAACACAGAGATATTGGAGAAATTCGCAAAAAAAACAATTTTACTAAAAAATTTCGAACTTTGACTGATATAACTCTTTCGTCTTTCACTTTAGCGATTCGATCCATTATGATAAAAGTTAGAAATCTTCTCTGGGCTATCAGAACACAGAGATATTGGAGAAATTTGCAAAAAAAATTTTACTCAAAAATTTCGAAATTTGCCTGATATAAGTCTTTCCTTTTTCAGTTCAGCGATTCGATACATCATGATAAAAGTTATATCTCTTCTGTGGGCTATCAGAACACAGAGATATTGGAGAAATTCGCAAAAAAAACAATTTTACTAAAAAATTTCGAACTTTGACTGATATAACTCTTTCGTCTTTCACTTTAGCGATTCGATCCATTATGATAAAAGTTAGAAATCTTCTCTGGGCTATCAGAACACAGAGATATTGGAGAAATTTGCAAAAAAAATTTTACTCAAATATTTCGAAATATGCCTGATATAAGTCTTTCCTTTTTCAGTTCAGCGATTCGAAACATCATGATAAAAGTTATATCTCTTCTGTGGGCTATCAGAACACAGAGATATTGGAGAAATTCGCAAAAAAAACAATTTTACTATAAAATTTCTAACTTTGACTGATATAACTCTTTCGTCTTTCACTTTAGCGATTAGATCCATTATGATAAAAGTTAGAAATCTTCTCTGGGCTATCAGAACACAGAGATATTGGAGAAATTTGCAAAAAAAATTTTACTCAAAAATTTCGAAATTTGCCTGATATAAGTCTTTCCTTTTTCAGTTCAGCGATTCGATACATCATGATAAAAGTTATATCTCTTCTGTGGGCTATCAGAACACAGAGATATTGGAGAAATTCGCAAAAAAAACAATTTTACTAAAAAATTTCGAACTTTGACTGATATAACTCTTTCGTCTTTCACTTTAGCGATTCGATCCATTATGATAAAAGTTAGAAATCTTCTCTGGGCTATCAGAACACAGAGATATTGGAGAAATTCGCAAAAAAAATTTTACTCAAATATTTCGAAATTTGCCTGATATAAGTCTTTCCTTTTTCAGTTCAGCGATTCGAAACATCATGATAAAAGTTATATCTCTTCTGTGGGCTATCAGAACACAGAGATATTGGAGAAATTCGCAAAAAAAACAATTTTACTAAAAAATTTCGAACTTTGACTGATATAACTCTTTCGTCTTTCACTTTAGCGATTCGATCCATTATGATAAAAGTTAGAAATCTTCTCTGGGCTATCAGAACACAGAGATATTGGAGAAATTTGCAAAAAAAATTTTACTCAAAAATTTCGAAATTTGCCTGATATAAGTCTTTCCTTTTTCAGTTCAGCGATTCGATACATCATGATAAAAGTTATATCTCTTCTGTGGGCTATCAGAACACAGAGATATTGGAGAAATTCGCAAAAAAAACAATTTTACTAAAAAATTTCGAACTTTGACTGATATAACTCTTTCGTCTTTCACTTTAGCGATTCGATCCATTATGATAAAAGTTAGAAATCTTCTCTGGGCTATCAGAACACAGAGATATTGGAGAAATTTGCAAAAAAAATTTTACTCAAATATTTCGAAATATGCCTGATATAAGTCTTTCCTTTTTCAGTTCAGCGATTCGAAACATCATGATAAAAGTTATATCTCTTCTGTGGGCTATCAGAACACAGAGATATTGGAGAAATTCGCAAAAAAAACAATTTTACTAAAAAATTTCGAACTTTGACTGATATAACACTTTCGTCTTTCACTTTAGCGATTCGATCCATTATGATAAAAGTTAGAAATCTTCTCTGGGCTATCAGAACACAGAGATATTGGAGAAATTTGCAAAAAAAATTTTACTCAAAAATTTCGAAATTTGCCTGATATAAGTCTTTCCTTTTTCAGTTCAGCGATTCGATACATCATGATAAAAGTTATATCTCTTCTGTGGGCTATCAGAACACAGAGATATTGGAGAAATTCGCAAAAAAAACAATTTTACTATAAAATTTCTAACTTTGACTGATATAACTCTTTCGTCTTTCACTTTAGCGATTCGATCCATTATGATAAAAGTTAGAAATCTTCTCTGGGCTATCAGAACACAGAGATATTGGAGAAATTTGCAAAAAAAATTTTACTCAAAAATTTCGAAATTTGCCTGATATAAGTCTTTCCTTTTTCAGTTCAGCGATTCGATACATCATGATAAAAGTTATATCTCTTCTGTGGGCTATCAGAACACAGAGATATTGGAGAAATTCGCAAAAAAAACAATTTTACTAAAAAATTTCGAACTTTGACTGATATAACTCTTTCGTCTTTCACTTTAGCGATTCGATCCATTATGATAAAAGTTAGAAATCTTCTCTGGGCTATCAGAACACAGAGATATTGGAGAAATTTGCAAAAAAAATTTTACTCAAAAATTTCGAAATTTGCCTGATATAAGTCTTTCCTTTTTCAGTTCAGCGATTCGATACATCATGATAAAAGTTATATCTCTTCTGTGGGCTATCAGAACACAGAGATATTGGAGAAATTCGCAAAAAAAACAATTTTACTATAAAATTTCTAACTTTGACTGATATAACTCTTTCGTCTTTCACTTTAGCGATTAGATCCATTATGATAAAAGTTAGAAATCTTCTCTGGGCTATCAGAACACAGAGATATTGGAGAAATTTGCAAAAAAAATTTTACTCAAAAATTTCGAAATTTGTCTGATATAAGTCTTTCCTTTTTCAGTTCAGCGATTCGATACATCATGATAAAAGTTATATCTCTTCTGTGGACTATCAGAACACAGAGATATTGGAGAAATTCGCAAAAAAAACAATTTTACTATAAAATTTCTAACTTTGACTGATATAACTCTTTCGTCTTTCACTTTAGCGATTAGATCCATTATGATAAAAGTTAGAAATCTTCTCTGGGCTATCAGAACACAGAGATATTGGAGAAATTTGCAAAAAAAATTTTACTCAAATATTTCGAAATATGCCTGATATAAGTCTTTCCTTTTTCAGTTCAGCGATTCGAAACATCATGATAAAAGTTATATCTCTTCTGTGGGCTATCAGAACACAGAGATATTGGAGAAATTCGCAAAAAAAACAATTTTACTAAAAAATTTCGAACTTTGACTGATATAACTCTTTCGTCTTTCACTTTAGCGATTCGATCCATTATGATAAAAGTTAGAAATCTTCTCTGGGCTATCAGAACACAGAGATATTGGAGAAATTTGCAAAAAAAATTTTACTCAAAAATTTCGAAATTTGCCTGATATAAGTCTTTCCTTTTTCAGTTCAGCGATTCGATACATCATGATAAAAGTTATATCTCTTCTGTGGGCTATCAGAACACAGAGATATTGGAGAAATTCGCAAAAAAAACAATTTTACTAAAAAATTTCGAACTTTGACTGATATAACTCTTTCGTCTTTCACTTTAGCGATTCGATCCATTATGATAAAAGTTAGAAATCTTCTCTGGGCTATCAGAACACAGAGATATTGGAGAAATTTGCAAAAAAAATTTTACTCAAATATTTCGAAATATGCCTGATATAAGTCTTTCCTTTTTCAGTTCAGCGATTCGAAACATCATGATAAAAGTTATATCTCTTCTGTGGGCTATCAGAACACAGAGATATTGGAGAAATTCGCAAAAAAAACAATTTTACTAAAAAATTTCGAACTTTGACTAATATAACTCTTTCGTCTTTCACTTTAGCGATTCGATCCATTATGATAAAAGTTAGAAATCTTCTCTGGGCTATCAGAACACAGAGATATTGGAGAAATTTACAAAAAAAATTTTACTCAAAAATTTCGAAATTTGCCTGATATAAGTCTTTCCTTTTTCAGTTCAGCGATTCGAAACATCATGATAAAAGTTATATCTCTTCTGTGGGCTATCAGAACACAGAGATATTGGAGAAATTCGCAAAAAAAACAATTTTACTAAAAAATTTCGAACTTTGACTGATATAACTCTTTCGTCTTTCACTTTAGCGATTCGATCCATTATGATAAAAGTTAGAAATCTTCTCTGGGCTATCAGAACACAGAGATATTGGAGAAATTTGCAAAAAAAATTTTACTCAAAAATTTCGAAATTTGCCTGATATAAGTCTTTCCTTTTTCAGTTCAGCGATTCGATACATCATGATAAAAGTTATATCTCTTCTGTGGGCTATCAGAACACAGAGATATTGGAGAAATTCGCAAAAAAAACAATTTTACTATAAAATTTCTAACTTTGACTGATATAACTCTTTCGTCTTTTACTTTAGCGATTAGATCCATTATGATAAAAGTTAGAAATCTTCTCTGGGCTATCAGAACACAGAGATATTGGAGAAATTTGCAAAAAAAATTTTACTCAAAAATTTCGAAATTTGCCTGATATAAGTCTTTCCTTTTTCAGTTCAGCGATTCGATACATCATGATAAAAGTTATATCTCTTCTGTGGGCTATCAGAACACAGAGATATTGGAGAAATTCGCAAAAAAAACAATTTTACTAAATATTTCGAACTTTGACTGATATAACTCTTTCGTCTTTCACTTTAGCGATTCGATCCATTATGATAAAAGTTAGAAATCTTCTCTGGGCTATCAGAACACAGAGATATTGGAGAAATTTGCAAAAAAAATTTTACTCAAAAATTTCGAAATTTGTCTGATATAAGTCTTTCCTTTTTCAGTTCAGCGATTCGATACATCATGATAAAAGTTATATCTCTTCTGTGGACTATCAGAACACAGAGATATTGGAGAAATTCGCAAAAAAAACAATTTTACTATAAAATTTCTAACTTTGACTGATATAACTCTTTCGTCTTTCACTTTAGCGATTAGATCCATTATGATAAAAGTTAGAAATCTTCTCTGGGCTATCAGAACACAGAGATATTGGAGAAATTTGCAAAAAAATTTTACTCAAATATTTCGAAATATGCCTGATATAAGTCTTTCCTTTTTCAGTTCAGCGATTCGAAACATCATGATAAAAGTTATATCTCTTCTGTGGGCTATCAGAACACAGAGATATTGGAGAAATTCGCAAAAAAAACAATTTTACTAAAAAATTTCGAACTTTGACTGATATAACTCTTTCGTCTTTCACTTTAGCGATTCGATCCATTATGATAAAAGTTAGAAATCTTCTCTGGGCTATCAGAACACAGAGATATTGGAGAAATTTGCAAAAAAAATTTTACTCAAATATTTCGAAATATGCCTGATATAAGTCTTTCCTTTTTCAGTTCAGCGATTCGAAACATCATGATAAAATTTATATCTCTTCTGTGGGCTATCAGAACACAGAGATATTGGAGAAATTCGCAAAAAAAACAATTTTACTAAAAAATTTCGAACTTTGACTGATATAACTCTTTCGTCTTTCACTTTAGCGATTCGATCCATTATGATAAAAGTTAGAAATCTTCTCTGGGCTATCAGAACACAGAGATATTGGAGAAATTTGCAAAAAAAATTTTACTCAAAAATTTCGAAATTTGCCTGATATAAGTCTTTCCTTTTTCAGTTCAGCGATTCGAAACATCATGATAAAAGTTATATCTCTTCTGTGGGCTATCAGAACACAGAGATATTGGAGAAATTCGCAAAAAAAACAATTTTACTAAAAAATTTCGAACTTTGACTGATATAACTCTTTCGTCTTTCACTTTAGCGATTCGATCCATTATGATAAAAGTTAGAAATCTTCTCTGGGCTATCAGAACACAGAGATATTGGAGAAATTTGCAAAAAAATTTTACTCAAATATTTCGAAATATGCCTGATATAAGTCTTTCCTTTTTCAGTTCAGCGATTCGAAACATCATGATAAAAGTTATATCTCTTCTGTGGGCTATCAGAACACAGAGATATTGGAGAAATTCGCAAAAAAAACAATTTTACTAAAAAATTTCGAACTTTGACTGATATAACTCTTTCGTCTTTCACTTTAGCGATTCGATCCATTATGATAAAAGTTAGAAATCTTCTCTGGGCTATCAGAACACAGAGATATTGGAGAAATTTGCAAAAAAAATTTTACTCAAAAATTTCGAAATTTGCCTGATATAAGTCTTTCCTTTTTCAGTTCAGCGATTCGATACATCATGATAAAAGTTATATCTCTTCTGTGGGCTATCAGAACACAGAGATATTGGAGAAATTCGCAAAAAAACAATTTTACTAAAAAATTTCGAACTTTGACTGATATAACTCTTTCGTCTTTCACTTTAGCGATTCGATCCATTATGATAAAAGTTAGAAATCTTCTCTGGGCTATCAGAACACAGAGATATTGGAGAAATTTGCAAAAAAAATTTTACTCAAATATTTCGAAATATGCCTGATATAAGTCTTTCCTTTTTCAGTTCAGCGATTCGAAACATCATGATAAAAGTTATATCTCTTCTGTGGGCTATCAGAACACAGAGATATTGGAGAAATTCGCAAAAAAAACAATTTTACTAAAAAATTTCGAACTTTGACTGATATAACTCTTTCGTCTTTCACTTTAGCGATTCGATCCATTATGATAAAAGTTAGAAATCTTCTCTGGGCTATCAGAACACAGAGATATTGGAGAAATTTGCAAAAAAAATTTTACTCAAAAATTTCGAAATTTGCCTGATATAAGTCTTTCCTTTTTCAGTTCAGCGATTCGAAACATCATGATAAAAGTTATATCTCTTCTGTGGGCTATCAGAACACAGAGATATTGGAGAAATTCGCAAAAAAAACAATTTTACTAAAAAATTTCGAACTTTGACTGATATAACACTTTCGTCTTTCACTTTAGCGATTCGATCCATTATGATAAAAGTTAGAAATCTTCTCTGGGCTATCAGAACACAGAGATATTGGAGAAATTTGCAAAAAAAATTTTACTCAAAAATTTCGAAATTTGCCTGATATAAGTCTTTCCTTTTTCAGTTC